>NW_028301565.1:11692500-11817500 GCF_042242905.1 Orbicella faveolata
TCCAGAGAAGATGTTGCGCCCTTTGTTGGGTATTTGTCTCCTTGCAGTGTTGTCTAGTTGCGCAGGTAAAACTTTATATACGTTTTCTATTTTAATTTGTTCAATTCAAGTGCATTAGCGATGAACCCTGCAGTTTTAAGTCACCGTCTATGTCTATACAGCTTGAAATAGTCTTACCTAATTTATCTTAATTTTGTTGTGAATGAACGAAACGAATATATTTGGTTAAATATGAGCGCATCAGGACGCATTTTCAATCAGACATGCGACGAGGAAACAATAGAAAGAAAGGAAAATGATGGATAAGTGTCGTCAGATTTCATCGTCATTAGGTGTAGTAGAGAATTGGGCTGCAGGTTCCCTGCCTCCGGGGTACCATTTTCCTTTACAGCCGAAGCTGCCTCTGCCCAAGTTCCAAGTCTTTTTAAGCTCCTTTTCGTCAGATGAGCTAGGACTAACAACTCAAACTGACAGTAAATCAAACTTACTTTATAAAATCTTGCACCATCTAACATGCGTTCTCTATTTTAGAGGGATATCGCTGGACTGCTATAAAATGTGAACACAGTGGACCGATGCGATTAGACTGTAGCCCGTGGTTTATTTATGTCATAAGTGCGTCATATGGACGCTCTTCGTCAAGTCGGTGTGGGGGTGGCGGAAACACTAACTGCCATGCTGGTAGTTCCATGAGGGTAGTCGAGAATGAGTGCGAAGGACAACATAGGTGCACTGTGCACGTCACAAACTCCGCCTTTGGAGACCCATGTGTCGGTACCCAAAAATATCTGGAGGTAGGCTTCATTGTTTGATCTGAGTATTTGGTCAACGCAGGCTCGATATGCCGTGGCAACACTGTAAAAAGTGTGGAAGTAAGCCCCCCCCCGCCTTCGAAACCAAGCTACCCAAATCTTAGAAATAAACATCTTTCCGATAATTGCTTCTCCTAGAATGTAAGCTCATTAGCTTATCTGTAGAGTAAAGAAAGATGTAACCGTCTTTTGCTTGTAAGATGTTTTTCGTACAGTTTGTTTTGCATTTCATATCTTCAGGCTTGATGCACATTTAACGATTGTAGAATTCGTTGTGAGCTTCATAACATTATATTTAAAGACGATTACCATGGTGGTCAGTTCTGTGTATAATTCTACAATAACCCGGCCAATATTGTGTACACCTTAAAATTCGAGACACAAAGTCGCATCCAAATGTAAACCAAGGCAATCTTCAAAATACAAGGTCCCGTCCAATAATGAGGTTCCCTTCCTTCTGCATCCGAAAATAGGCTAACCAAAAAAGTCTTTTTAGTTGACACTGAATGTAAGCCCAGGGCATGCTTGTCAAACAGGATCAACAGTTATGTTGCTATATTGTTTGAAGTCTCACTCATGCCGGGATGCGAGTCAATTCATGAACACTTACATGTAGTACTTACCGCAAAATATGTGTTGCCGGAAAACTGCGTGCAATTTAACAAATTGACGTCAGTTTTTTATTCGTTTGTCCTCTTAATGATGATAAATTGCGTAATAACATTGTCAAAGTGGCTGTGGAACCACGAGCCGCAGGTGAGTGGCTCCTCAGTAAACAATGTTAAGACAAAATTTATCATCAATGAGAGGACAGACGCATAAATAACTGACGTCAATTTGTTTTTTACAATAACAAGACACCAAAATGGTCAAATGCCGGGAATAAATGGGGGAAAAGACGCCGTAAACTTGCCGTAACGGCAAAGATACATGAATTTTATTCAAAATGACGCGAACGTTGTCAATAGCTTTTCTCGCTTTTTGATTGGCTACGCAAGAAAGTCCGTAAAATCTCATTGGTTAAAAAGTTGACAGTTTGACAGCTGAGAGCTGAACTTGAAAGCTTCCATAAATTAAAATTTTATCCGTCTGTACTCTTGCTGATGATAAAAATAAGTCGATCAGCGCGCGAAAAATTAGACAGTTATAAAAAGATACATCGAACTGTTTGCAAATATGTGAAGAAGTGTGTGAAGTTATACACAAAATGGACAATGGACACAGCATTGAATATATATATCTATTGACATTTTGGACGAATAAATTGTCGTTTGGATAGATATATTACAATTTGGATATATGTTGTAATTTGAACATAGATATAGCAACTCGACATATAAATGTCACTTTTCAACATTTTGATCCTATTTGACAAGCATATACCAGGACGCGTATTTTCGAAACTTGTAAGATATTTCTGATTGCAGAGGCAATATATAACGAAGCAAACGTTACATGTACTGAAAGCAAAACAAAGATGAAAGCAGGAAAAAGTTTTGCAAAAAGCAAATTTTAGAAAACTGCAATTATGTAACTGCTTTGTTTTCGCTTTGCCTTTTAATTGTGATCAGGTAGATTACAAGTGCCTACGTAATTATAACAGAGGCATACTGAAGCGAATTTGCGAGAGGAGTTCAGGTTCAATCCATTGCCCCTACGGAACGAGTATTGACATCTTGTCGGCGAACTACGGACGTACCACTGGAAGACATATTTGTCCAGACCCGGCCAGAGACACAAACTGCAGAGCTTCGGGGTCATTAAGTACAGTGAGAGAGAAGTGCCAAGGAAGAAGCTATTGCTATTTGGAAGCAACAAACAGCGTATTTGGCGATCCTTGCCGGGGTACAAAAAAGTATTTGGAGGTAAGAATTCTTTAAGTTCATCGGAATTTTTATTTTTCATTTATTCATAGCAGATTGTTATAATATATGGATTTAGCCAAGCCTTAAAGCAGAGCCCCTTGGCCGGGTTGTAAAAAGCCTGATTAAGCTAATCCAGGATAAGTGAGAGTTTTGATTTGATTTTTTTTTTTTAACTTGGCGGTGAGGTTTTCTGTTTATAATGTTTGGCCTACTGAGCTTGAATAATCTAAAACTACACAAAACATAAGCAGTGAAAACATTCTTATACAAGAAAATTTATACTTCGGTTAACTGTTAATCCTGGGATATGGAGGTGTTGCTAACTCAGTCCCGTCGTGTCCAATCAATGAAAACCAATAATCAATAGAATCAATTCCATTTAATATAATTGATAATAACTAATCGATGAAAATCAATAATCAAGAGAGTTGTGAGTATCGATTTTCAACAAACCTGCCAGCTACACAGGCTAGACAACAACTCTCACCATCGCTTACTGAATTGAGACAATTTTTCATTTTAACTCTTCAAAATTTATTTAGATTGCATTGTAGATTTTCAATATTTGTAAACCGTACCTTATAACTTAAGCTACTCTTCATTATTTTTATTGGGTCGTGTTTTAATGTCCCAAACAGAAAAATTATGCCTCTCCAAAGCTACCTTTTTGCTATTTCCCCGGTGTCGTAAATCGACATTTATAGTAACCTTTGACTTCAGCTCCCTCTATCAGTATGACAACCATTATATAGACTGAGATCAATCTCTTTCAGTTATCCCGAGAGTTATGCATGTAGCCAGCCTGACACGCTCGCTATCTGATCAAGAGAAAATTGAAAGTGTCTTCCGAGACTTGCCAATTAAGATCGAAAGATCGATAAAAATCGAAATAATCGATTGCAATTACAGTAGAACCTCGATATAATGAAGGGCCAACTGGCACTGGCAAAATATGTTCGCTACAACGAGGTTTCGTTGTATCGAGGTACGTTTTCATACATTTTACTATTGCTAGGGCGAAGAATATCGTTCGTAATACCAAGGACTTTGTTATATAGAGGTTCGTTAAATCGAGGTTCCACTGTATGAGGATTTGAATTATATTGTGAATACTGATTTTCATCGATTAATCAAGACAACCGATAATTAATAATCATCTAATTATAATCATTTGTATTGATTACATTGACTGCCTTCCATGTTGAAAACTATTTGTATACTATGCAACTCACGTGTACAACAGCTTCGACCTGGCTTCGACAAAGCGACTCAAGTGTTATTATTTAGAGATAAGCGAAATTAAAACGGTGAAGTTTATAAAATATCTCACAGAATGGTTTCAATCAGGAAGACTTTACAACTCCTAATGAACTGTCGAAGATAAGCATATCTCGTGGAAGAAAATTGATAAATTCTATGGAAAACGCAATAGAATGTTTCTACAGCAAAGAAACGCTTACTGAAATTTGGCAATTCACTTCAGTGTGAATCCTCCAGGCAGAAACTTCCCACAAAAGTTGTGAAGACTGAATTAAACTAATCCTTTCGATAGATAAGCAAATCAACTACTTTTTACGCTGTGTTTACTGTTTTGCTTGAAATTTCTTGTTGATCACCTGATTAATCATGTGACTTGCCTTACACGGCTCAGTGCACATCTCGGCGCGGAAATTAACTTGGGAAGTTCTGCGGTCTTCTGAAACAATTTTTCGGGTATTTCGCCTCCTTTCTATAGCCCTTGTTCTCGCTGCTTCATGGCATTGTTCGGTATTTTCATCTCTTTCCTCCCAGCCCTGACTCGCGCTAATTTACGGCATTGTTTAGTACTATTTCGCTTCCTTTCTCCAGCCCTGGCTCGCTCTCTTTGGCGATCTTCTTCGCTACTTCTTTGCCTGTTAATTCTTTCTTTCTGCTGTTCTCTTAACTTTTTTGCTGCAGTAATAAACCCTGTCTTGAAAACGTTTGATCAACCTCCGCTATCGTTGACATAACAAATAGAAATGAGTTTTCTTCTCTTTAAAAATCCCGCCAAGAAAAGATGGCATTTTTCTGCTTCCCGTTCGGGTTACCTCGAGACACCCCTCCCCTCCCCCGAGTCTGCACGGACGGCGTTCGCTCGCTCGTTAGTTCGTACGGTGACATCATAACCAAATTTTCTCGGCTTGATGGGTTACCAAATTTTCTAAGGGATGGAGCTCGCCTTGCGTACCTTCGGCGGGCAGGAGCTCCGCTATTAGCTGGAGTATGGCCGTTATTTTGCGCGATATCGTCGTTGCCGCCGTCGTCGTACTTGGGAGCCCACGAGCTTTACCGCTAGCTATCTTTACCAGGAGAATTTCTACGAGTATCGCGTTCGGGGCGCCGGAGTTCCGTTTTAGGGTCGGGTTATTCAAAAGCCGGTTAATGCTAACCCAGGATTAAAAGTTAACCTAAGTATTAATTTGTTCTTATAAAATTGTTTTTCACTGCTTATGTTTCGTGTAGTTTGAGATTATTCAAACTCAAAACAGAAGGCTAAACAATGTAAACAGAAAACCTCGCCGCAAAGTTACAAAAGTCAATCAAAATTCTCGCTTATCCTGGGTTAGCTTAATCGGGGTTTGAACAACCCGCCATAGGATTATAAATCACAGTTTTGGTAGACTGCAAACAATAACTCTAAGCCGTTGCTAAAATAACACTCTATTCTTTTAACTTAGTGCATCTGTTCCTTATTTTGCCCTTTTTACATTTTGATCATTTTCTTTTTGTATATTTTTGTCATCTCCCGCTTTCACATTTTAGTTTTTAAAGGCTTGAGACTGGCCGGAAGCCTACGGCTTACGTTTAAAAGTTCCTAACCAGAGAACGTTTTAAGTTATTGTTCTTCGTAAGAATTTGAATTCTGGATCTTCGACTACTAGCTATAAGCTGATTCCCTCCCTCCTCGACCCAATATCCCAAATCGAACTTCTGCCGGAGCTCATGGACTTGTACGGAGAACCGAGACGGTAGTGTACTTCAGTTTTGTTTAGTTAGAACAAAATATTCTGTGGATAACTATTGCTCTTGTGATTTTAGAAGAATTGCTTCTCTTTGGAGAGATCTGAAAGAAACATATTCCCCCAGTTTCGTGATGGATTTTCAAATGAAACTAATCATTCATTTTTTATCACTTTGCAACAGCTTAGATACAAATGTAACTGAGACGCTGATGGTCTTTTGATGCCCGTGGAAAACTGGAAGTATATTCAACCAGAAGCAGTAATTAAATGTAGAATGAAGCCTGTAGAGTTTTTGTAAATGAGACCATTAAACTTCCTCTTAACTATGATTTTTGTTCTGTTCCTCTATTATCTGCTTCATTTTCAAAGCGGCCTGAATATCAATGCTCCTATCTCAATGCAAAAATTTCCATTAAAGGTAGCTGAGAAATTCGCGCTAAATCAAGACGGGATGCCAAAATTAATGATTTTCTTAGACCCGTTTACACGTATAGAGCAGTGGCGGATCCAGACCTTGAGCTAAGGGGGGAGGGGGAGGGGGGCGGCGGTTTTGTTTAGCTTGCCCTGCCGGTTTTTCTTCCTTCTGTGATTTTTTCTTTTTTTTACCCAAAATAAGGGGGTGGGGGACCCCCATTCCCCGGGCCCCCTCCCCTAGAACCGCCACTGTTGACACTCTGGATAACTGCGCGTAGTTTGCTATTAGAAAGTTACGTGCACAGAACTTCTAAGAGCTGTAGAATATTAGCCAGAGAAGTAATGTTTAATAATATTTCATAACAGTGTGCCCAAACTTCATATCTGACTTCGCTGCGTGAGCCATTTCCGAGTTGCCTAAAACATAGAAAAAGCATGTTTCATTGTTTTTCGCCACATTAGCTCTATATCATAAAGCAAATGAAGAAGCCTAAGCCGTGTATCACACTGTGATAAAACACTCCGGAAATTTCAGGACACCCGAGAAAGGTAGGAAACACTCGCCTGCGGCTCGTGTTTTCTAAATTTCCCTCGTGGACTCAAATGCCCGTTGTGTTTTATCACAGTGTAATACACGGCTTAGGCTTTTTTATTTGTTAGCTAAACGAGTCTTCGTGCGAAACCATTCGCTTAAAATGTGTTCCCCTACAGGTGCATTTATGGGCATATCAGACTCATTTTGACATGACAGGTTTTGCCCGAGGACTAGTTTTAAAACAGAGGCAAAAGGTTTCGTGAAAATGGCCTATTTTATTTTTCAAACCCGGCGGGTTTGAAAAAAAAAAATGACCATTAAACTGTACTGGTATTCTAAAGTAAACGAATGACCAGCTGACTAACGTCGTTCCTAGGGTTTCCCCCCTTAAAGATTGGGAGGGGTAAACCAAGCGTTAGACTTGCGATCTTTTTTCCAAGATAATCGCTGAAAAATGCTGAAACCAAACGCCAAATTGCGTGACAGCTAGTATTTCACTTCCGGTCTACCTATTTGCAAAGCACGATGGTCTGTGACAGCAAATAGCTCGCAAATCACCGCGAAATCGATTAGTGATGGCTGTGTGTTGTAATTTATGCTTGATTAGTCTGTTATTTACAAGTTTACAGATATCAACAGCGGACTCAAAGATCTCAGATGTTGTTTATAATCTTTCAAAAGAGTCTGCGGTGAGAGAACCCAGCGTGTTTTTAGCGATCATAGCTCGCAATGCGGCTCATCTTCTTCCTAACTGGCTCGGATACATCGAGAATTTGGATTACCCAAAAAATCGAATTTCTGTCTGGTAAGTGCTCCTTGCTGGTAATATTAACTGCTTTGTACTGATACAGGTTTGCATTTTAAATGTGTTATACCACAGAAAAATTCTGATTAAGTTATAGTAAACAAACGTGGACACATTAAGAACTGTTGTGGACTGATGTCAACGAAAGCGCTATTTAGACAGGCAGCAATGACCGTACACTAGACACAATTTGCGAAATTGTTTGTTACATCATTGGGAGAAGATTAATTGCTATTAAAAATAGCATGATCGTGGAAACGGACAAGCTGTAATTGAATCGTGAATGAGGCCCATGCTGTTCAAAATAATCAAGATAAATGTTTGATATAAATTGTTGTAGCCCTTGCCAACGTGTCATGAAATTCGATTCCCCGTGCATACTTTGAGCACAGGCTACCCAGACGTTGTATACGATCTCCGTGACATAAAGTTGTTTGCAGATTGCGTTACGATTTCAGTTGTAAAAAAGAATTTTTAAAAATGGCTTCGTTTGTCTTGTGTTTATATTTCGATGTTCCTGTGTTCTTGGAGACAGTTTAAAGCCATTTAGGTGAATTATAAACTTTCTGGGCCAGGTTGTTCAAATTCCAGTTAAGGTTACAGTATACCTTTGGGTTGGCAATTTTCTTCAAATTTGGAGTTTTGAGTCAAAATAGTGGTCGAAGAATAATCTCTAACTTCTGAAAAAAAATTTTGAAAAAGGCTAAATATTGGCAGAGAAATGGCGGTTTTACATTTTCACCGGAAGTAAAAGTTTACCTCTTGATTGACAGCCCTATGGCGCGTATGCAATCAACCAAAACGATTTTCGCGGGAATTACCTGTATGGATGTCACGAATTGACTACTCAGTTGATCAGCATTGTTGTTCTGACTACCCAGCATTTTTGGTATTAGGCGTGTCTCTATTAAGTTATAAGTAAACATAGGCCACGTTTAAACCATGGACCAGTTCGAAAAAGTGAAAACAGCGAAGACCAAATGAAAATACATCAGTGAGTGAAGAAGCGAAAGTTCGCCACGCGGATGAAGCTATAGTTATCGTATAAGGCGGGCAAATATTTGTGGTAAGAGAAAAGAAAGGTTCTGTAAAAATTTTGGAACTTGACAGCAATAACAGGGATGCTGACAGAGACTCTTCTGATGAGTCTGATATCGACGAATCGTCGAACTCATTGAGACCATTTGAAATATTAGTGATGCACAGTTGCCCACACACAGTTGCTCTCCACGCTTTCTTTTGTTTGTTTCCTTCGCTCAGCACTCTAGCGTTCGTATCCTTTTTAGTCTTTCCCATTTTGCCAGACCAGCTTCAAGAAACACTGAGCTACAGAAAAATTCTCTCTCTGCCTTCAGTTCCTTGAGCGCATTGCAAAACACAAGAGTTTTTTAGAGATTCACGCGTAAATTTCACCAGGAGGTTAACGGTAGTAAACTTTCCCTGCAGTGATTGGCTTAGTTATCTGAGAACCCAGTTGAAGGCGTTTGTGGGCGGAGTTTGTTTGCGAAGCAGAAAATTTTTCTTAGCGCTGTTTTCTCGAATAAATTTTTTCACTTGAAGCAGACACTTTAAAGAGTTATAACTCAAAGGGAATTTGTTCAATTGCTCTTAAATTTGGACAGTGGCTAGTTTAACATATAAACTACAAAAGCGTGTCTGGGAATTGTTAATTTCAAAATACTTTTTCTTCGAAAGCAATTTTTGTACAATCACTCCACATTTTTTTAATTCTATTTCGAAAATGTTCTGTAACTTTTTACTGCAATTGAATATGCCAAAACGCAGACAAATTTTTTAAGTGCTTTGGGCCCTGAAACCGAGGAAAAAATTAAATTGGTGAAAAACGAAATTCGCTTTGACTTGTAGCTCTTGAAAGGTGATTCGGGCACTCGCATTTAGTGGTCGTGAAAAATTCGACAATTCATTTTCTTTCAAAATTCTTGGTATAGTGTGATAGCCAGCTCCATAAGCTTTAATTTGATGTAGGGGTTTAGGTATCTACAGCTTAAACTGAACGTGCTACATCGTCTGCGTGCAAGACACCCCTGAAGGTATACTGTAACCTTAAGCTAACCCAGGAGGTTAAGTGAGGTTTTCTCTTTATATTGTTTGTCCTTCAGTTTTGAATTTCAATAATCTCATACTTCATAAAACATAAGCAGGAAAACATCTCTATTCAAGACAAATTAATACTCTGGTTAACTTTTAATCCCGGGTTAGTGTTAACCAGCTTTCGAACTTTCCAGCCCTGGTGTTTTACATCCACCAAGGAGAAATGAAAGGTGGGCGACCCAGTGGTCTACAACTAATTCTTCTAATCTAATTTTCATCGTGCAAATTGCAATGTGCAACCATCCCTCAAGTTTTCTTGCTGGAAAACAGGTCATTATTGTAGGGGAATTTCTACAACTGCTCCTCTTTATGTGTTCTTTTGACTCAATGCATCATTGCACAATGCAATTTGCATAATGAAAATTGTCTTGTGCCTCTCCATATGGAACATGATGCTCCTTGGGTGCTAGGCTCTTTTCATTTTGTCGTGCAAATTATTACATATCCAGCAGGCTGTAACCAGAAAACAACAGTGCGGTTAAACCCTATCAAGATGGCCAATATTAAAGGATTGAAAAATCATTTTGAAGGCAAAATGATTTCCGTTTGAAACAGAGGGGAGTTTGAAGTAACTGGGTTTGAGTTAGCAAGCCAACTCTCATGGTTAAGGTGGCCGCTAAGGATTATGCATTTCAAGTTCTCCCCCCCTCCACTCCCCTCCTCTCCCCTCCAGTCAGCCTTTAACCCTCTCTTCCCTCCCAGAGCATCTTCAACTCTTCATCCCTTCATTCCTGCAGTTTGGCTATGTTCTGCTAAAATTTGGGCCTCATGGTTCAATCAATGAATTGTACAGCCCTTATATTGCCTGTGGTCAGAAATTATTTCGGCAAGTGCAATTTCCAACCTCCATAAATCTGTTACATACAAGGTAGAACACAAACTCAGAAATTCTTTTGGAGAGCCCAATTTCCAATCCCTGTGATCTGTTGCATACACCGTTGAACACAAACTTGGCTGTTCATATTGGGAATGTACTACAGGTATGGATAAACCTTTGTGAGCTCATTTCTTTCAGTCAAGCCTGCTATGTAAATTGTGATCCAAGGGATTACACAGGAGATTCATCCTGTAAATAGGTTGAACCTACACTAGCGGCCACCTCTAGATATGACAGCCACCACTCTACCATGACCTGGATTTTTGACCCCAACATTGTATCGATCCATACATTTTGCTGTTATTGAAACCTGCTACGACAGCCACCTGCATTAACCACTTACATTAACCTCTTCTCTGTAATTAAGCCAGAACACTTTGGCCCAGAGGGGCTGCCGTAGTATAATCCAACCTTTGAACAACTCATTGTTCAATTGTCCATTTTTCCCAATTATATTAACAGGATCAGATCAGACCATAATGAAGACAACACATCAGCAATATTACAGGAATGGTCTCAAAATGTAAAGCATTTATACCACAGAGTGTTAATAAATGTGTCTGACACTCCCAGCCACTATGACAATGCCAAAGGTCCAGGCGAGTGGACTGAGACTAGATATCGACAGATGATGTATCTTCGACAAAGGGCTCTGGATAGTGCAAGAAAACAGTGGGCAGACTATATATTTGTATGTTTACAAACTGTAATGTCTAGATTCATGAACAAGTCTCTAACTTGGATTTTTGCAAAATAGTCAGAATCAATAACAAAAATACTACCATTGGTAAAGTGGCAGAGATAATTTACAAGTTATTACCATGAAAATGCTTTGCTGCCAACCTCAGAAAATCTAAACCTGGCGAATTTCCATGGGATAATTGCCATTTTGTCCAAAGATACTTATCATCACCAGAAATATCTCGTCACTTGGAGATCTGTGGTCTGAACCATAGACAGTTAATTCCACTTTGATTTTAAGCACTCTGACATCCAAAATCATGCACAATCAGTCAAAGGAAAGACACTCTACTCAGCTGTATCCAAGAGATTTGTATAGAAATTGTCTGGTCTGATCAGGCTTATATCACAGTAAATGTTCATCATAAAAAAGTGACAAAATTTGTGATTTGAGGAAATATGAGATAAAAGAAAATTTTAGTTCCTGACTGGTACTTGCATGCAGCTTAATAAGATTACTGGTGCAAGTTAAAGTGAAACTTGATGAAGGTCTACCAAAATGTATTAAAATTGAAAATAAAACATTGTTAATTCATAGTTCATTGATTTTCTCAAGAACTGGAGTATTATATCATGTTTGTTTTTCTTCCAGTTTGTGGATTGTGACAACTTCTTAATCAATCCTAGGACACTGAGACTTTTGATGGAGGAGAAAAAGTAAGTAACAGCTACATGTAAGATGCAAATATTACTGAAGCCAGTTGGCTGCATGTCTTGGCTTGGAGCCAGAGGAAGTCACTTTAACCCCCTACCTCACCTTAACATTTTTTCAAAGGAAATTGTGTAACTCAGGGTACCATTTGATCTGATGTGGCTTTTGCAAAGTGATACCACACTAAAACATAATAAACATTAAAACATGTAAACATGCTACCTGTTACAAGTTTAGTGGCTGCCATTAGGAATAAAAAAAAACTTACTCCCAACTAGAAGTAATTTGCACATCCAGTAGCAAAGATAGAGAGCTTAAATAACCCAAAGTATTTGTAAACCCAGGTCACCCCACCCAATTACAAAAGGTAATGGAATATTTAGGGTTACAAGAAGATAAAAGTGACCGGGTAATGGAAGAGATCTTGTGGGGTATTAAATTGACGATTCCAGTATGGGTGTGCATGTGTGTACACGGGAGGAGGGGAGGGTAGGGGAGGGGGAAGAGTAGGGGAATGAAGTAATCATTGCCAGTTTCTTAAGCAGTGAGCAGATCCTCCAAGATGTATATTAGGGGCTTAGATTCAAGAATGTTATTTCATATTTTGAGCAGTAAAATCCCGCATAAAAGAACAAGTGGATTAAGAACACTCAGGCTGAAATTTGGTCAAAAAAAGTACCATATACATAAGAACACATTCAGCCTGAAACATGAAAATTGTTCTTATATAAAAAAAACATTGGCTGCCAGTTAGAATAGAATAGCCTACTAGGGTACAGTACTAACTACAGTACTGAGTAGATCAATATATGTGCTATACATTAATTAATTAAAATGTTGTGCTTGCACATTGATTTCATCTGTTGGTAGTCTATGCAGTATTTAATTTTTGGAAACAATTTTAAGAACACCTTAAGAACATTTTCAGGCTGATTTTGCAGAAAACACCAGATATATAAGAACAAAATCAGCCTGAAACCCCAAAACATGTGTTCTTTTATGCAGGATTTTACTGTATTTCAGGGATTTAAAAGAGTTGAGGCTTTGGGGGGTTGGGGATGGAGTGAATGACAGTATGTTGTTGATAATTTGATCCCCATTACAATTGTTGCTAGACCATGAGTGAATGGTTGGAAACATATATCAACAATGGTAATTGCATAATTATGTAGTAACATTCCATAAGCTGAGGAGTGACCATACTTTTCATATCATTACAGTATATTTTAATTGTAATAAAGGCTTGCTAACTTGCTTGGTAAGATCTCGTTTACCACTTGTTTATTTTCTTTTGGAGTTACGGATTTTATCTCATTCATAGGACTGTTATTGCACCAATGATTGAAGTGTTTGGTGGGAAGGCTGCATATTCCAATTTCTGGGGTGGAATGGATGAAGAGGCAAGTCATATGATGTCTGTTGGTAAACATGTTTGATTGTGATCTTAAGGTGGCCGAACACAGTTTTCAAGAGCCTCTGCCTAATTCACCATTACTTTAAAGATATTTATGCTTTGGTGCCCGTTTTTTGCAAGAGTCATCGTTAACCACAGAAGGGTTTATTCTCACATTTTGGCTAAGGTGAGTGCTGTTGCCATGGCAACGGGGTTGGTTAAAAACAAGGCTTAAAAAATGGTTTTTGTTTATTTAAAAAAAATTCAGTCGTTAGATTTTTTTCATCATTTGCCCACTATGAATTGACATTAAATCCCTTCTGTCAACACTGTTCTAATAAAATTTTGACATAGGCGACTTTCACAATTCACCGTAAATCGTTTTCACTGCATGTTCTGTATTATTAAAAATTCCCTATGCCAAAATTCAGATTTTTTGCGATAGATCATTCGCATGGTTTCTGAATTATTTTTTTGCCAAATTTCTTGAAATTCTAATGACTGGATCGTTAGAAATCGGCAAGTTTCTGCAAAAGTAATCGGTCTCAATTTTTCGAGCAACTGGGCATGCGCCGCATTTAACTGGGTTCTTTCGGTAACAAAGAAAAAGCTGAGAATTGCTGGGTTCTTTGCGTCATTACCTTTTCTAACATAGCTTTGTAATAAAAGACTAAAGGCATCAGTACACTGCATTCAATAATGGAGAAAAATAGCACGTATAGTGAGGGTGTTGAGTAAATAAAATGATCGCTCTATTGAAGGCATGTTTTGCATCAGCAAAAGCGTACGTGAAAACTGTGTTCGGCCACCTGAAGCCACCCCAGGCAAACTCACATTAGCTTGGGTCTGAGCAGGCAAATATTTAATCCAATTTGATCCATGTTGGATTTTGTATCCACATGAGAAGCAATTGTGCTACGCAGGGTTACATCCAAGTCTGAAGTCAACTTAGGTTGGATACAAATTGAGTTGGTTACTACTTCTAATGAAGTTAACCATGTAAGTTGGATATAAATTGGCTACCACTTCAAATCAGAACTTGTCTATGTTGTAGTTCAATCAGCATTGGTCCATTTGAAGTTGTATTTAAAGGTTTGTAGACTTGGCTACCATTTTTCTCCATGGGGTCTCCCATATAAATAGGGCAGGTCACTCATTGAAAATTTTGAAAAGAACCCCTGAGAGGTACCAAGGTCCTACTTTGTGGGCATGGCTTGAATTTTTTTTCACCCCCCAAGAGGTACCAATTCTAAAACAACATATTACCCCCTGTCACAATTTTGTTGGGGGCTCAATACGCTAAAAGGTACCGCGGAAGCTCCTACTGTGGACCGTTTGAGGCTGATCACCCTAAGAAGTACCAAAACCACTTTTTTTTAACCCATTTAAGGTATGACTAGCACCTCCATCCTTTTATAAGGGAGTTTCCCCAGGGTACATGTATTTTCTAGTATTCTAAGTGAACCAAGTTTTGATTACTAGTGAGGCCAAACTTAGAAGTCTAGCCATTTAATTTGGTGAGCCCTCAAGTTAAAGTTCACAGGAAACAGAAACCCAGGTGCTTGTTATTTAGTAGCTGTCAAATTTAAATTTCTTGTTTGTGTTACACATTGTATTCAATTTTAGGTTTGTTTCTCTGTGACACCATAGGGGTACTATGCAAGATCTGAAAAGTACTTTCCAATGCTTCAAAGAGAGGAAAAGGGCTGTTTTGAAGTACCAATGATACACTCTACTATCCTGATAGACTTACGGAAGACGATAACTGATAAGTTGAGGTATAATCCACCTCTAGCAAGTTATCACGGAGAAGAGGATGACATTCTTGTTTTTGCACATTCAGCAAGGACAGCTGGTAAGCAAATACCATCACGGTATTCATTGATAAGCACACTTCTCAACTAAGCACCCCAAAATTAACTCTCCAATTCACTGTTTGCTCAAGGTGTACTTTAATTTTCAAAGACAATATTGTCACTAAAAGTTAAAAGGTTGTTCTTACAAGAATTATAAAGGAATATTATAAGCAAGGTGGCAGCCTGGAGTGAAATGACTGGGACACAGACTGAAAAATTTGCAAGACTGAATTTTTATTTGCCCAGTTTGCTTGTCTTCCCCCTCCTCCTCACCAACTCCCTTTCCAAGGTACTCTTCTCCTGGATCCACTATAAATGCAGTGCTTCTGGACATTTTGCATGATAGATTTGAATGCACCTGAACCTTTTTAATCTGTGGCTTATGTAAAACATCATTCTTTTTAACAGGGATAATGCTGAACCTTTTAAATAAGGAAGTTTATGGTTACATGTTAAAGCCTGCAAATGATAATAATACCTTAGAAGACATGAAGATTGACTTCACTCATGAGAAACTGGAGTGGTTTGGTAAGTGATTTCTTTGTTAGCTTGACAGAATTGCATTGTTCTGCGCACCCAGAGCACTAAAAAAATCCTATTTAAAGATAAGACACCTATAGGAAGATACAAATCAAACAAGTTTGAAATTGTTTTGATGACTAATTTTAAACTGGAACACATGCATTTCCTTTACTTTTTTACATTTACATTTGCCCACTAGTTCTGACTATTTAGTGTTATACCGATTACCCTTAGTTAGTTATTGTATTATTTTCATCATTTTCCTTTCTGCTTTACAATCTAATGACATGCCAAAATGTATGATGTTGTTTATTTGGAATTAATAACAAATTTGTTTTGGCATTAGTTGATCATCCAGAAGAATTGATGCCTGTTAGTTCACATGTTTCTGTCCAAAATACTCCTCCTGGAAAGCTGGGCTTTGATGAGGTATGGTCAATTTACTTGATAAATTCAAAATGAAACATCCTTACTCAGTCAATCTATGAGTGTTCTGAAGACTTGGCAAATTTCTTTTGACGAAAAATAAAATGTAGAGTTATAGGTGAGGTCAAATAAAACAGGTTGACCTAATTTCTGAAGCCAGTTTATTCTTCCTAAACATGTAACTGAAGGTCTGGAAGAATATTGTAAACTGCTGCTTATAAGCTCTCCTGCTTCAAAGCTCCCCCCCTGATTATAGGGCCATCAACCTGTAACCAAAATGTTACTTCTGATCATAGGCCCTTAGATATAACTCCCACCCCCCTCAACTTTATGAAGAAATGAATTTGATTTATTTTGATGTTTCAAAGCATAATATATTAAAAACCAGTATACATGTACGAAAACATGTTTTGATCAACACTGCTGTGGCTCATTTCAAAATGTTTTTTTTTTATTTCGCTTATTAGCCCCTGCATTTATAAGCCCATCCAAAACCTTGTACAAAGTTGTATAAGCCCAGGGCTTAGAAGTGGCAGTTCACAGTATTTATAAAATGAGATGATACATGAGTTAAGGTAATTCCATCAAAATAGAACTGACAATAGCTTTTCTCTCGAACTTTACCTGTATGCTGCTTACATCAAGAGAACTTAAATTTTGAAATAAGAAAGGGGGATCCCGGTATTTGTTTAGGAGCAGAAAGACCTTAAAATAAACCCCATAACTCCTTAAATTATCTGCTTTCAGAGACATTTATATTTGAACCATTCACTTTATGCTTTGTGAGAGCAGAAAAAAAAGGTGAAAGTTAACTGAAAAAACATCAATGGATGTACTGCATCAATGTTAAGGAGCAATTTGATGTAAGCTTCATGATAAAGGCACCCATATTTAGCCAACCGCGATTCGATATGTTCCAGGCATGCAGTGTTCTTGAGAGCACATATTATCTTTTCCGAATACTAGCTATGCTCTCATTTTCAGTGATAGTTTTTCAAGAAACTGGTCTATATTCAATGTACAGAAAGAAGGTGATTGCTGCATTCGAACGAAATAAAAAATATCATTAGGTCCTGGTACTCGTTTCCGAGAAAAAATGATGATTTGTCTCTCGCAAGCCAAGCCGTTTAGCAAGAGCCACCACTTTGTATATGTTGTGCATATGCACGTGCTTATGAGCGTGCGCTAATGACACGAAAATCGTGTGCAGTAGGGATGCGCAAAACATCCCATGTATCCATCTCTGACATGCATACCCAAGGAGAGTACTGTAGACTTTCCTTATTTACAAGAATATATATGTACACACATAATACTGGTTTCTAAGGAAACACTGTCTTCAGTAGTTAATTTTGCAAAAAATACTTTCCATTAGATATATCTCATCAACCTCAAAAGGAGGCCTTTGCGTAGGAAAAGGATGCTGGCATCCCTTAAAGAGTTAGGAATTAGTGTTAAGATGTTGGATGCTGTTGATGGCAAGTAAGTACTGCCCTTCCTCCTGTATCACGCATTTATATTCATGTGTTACTTAACTCACATAATCATGATCTTTTGGCAGGAAGTGTCACACTCATTCGTTTTATGACCTGTACTTCGTTGCAGGGATGTAGCTAGGAAAAACTAAGGAGGCTCGTAAGGAAGCTTTCCTAGCCAGCTTGTACGTTCAGTGAAATTGGCTCTCATTGACTGAACTTAAAAGTTATCATCTGACATGCATGGTACCTGGGGCTGTATAGACCCTTTCTGTAAATGGCTGCCAATTCTTTTTTATGCATTTAAATTAACGTTGTTTGAAAGTAATTATAAACTTTAAAACGAGATAGATAAGGCTAATTAATTTTTAATACTTACGAGAGAATGCATCATTGGCAACATTTATTAAAGGGTCTGTATGAGCCAACCATTGCAGCTAGGCTTACTCTGAAAAAGCATTTGATTATTTTAAGTTACCCACTAAATAGCACGAAACAATACTGTATTGAACTAGAGGAGATATTTTTAGCGTGTGATTCAACATTTATTTGCACTCAAGCAGCTTGCTGCTGTTTTTGCACACATTCTTATTATCCACTAACCCGTTGCATGGTGTTTTCCTGTTTCTGAGTGATTACGTTGTTTTTTCGTTATATTACATATGACTTTGTCACTTTTGGCAGATCATTAACTGACCAACAAGTGAAGGACATGGGAATAAAGATGTTACCAGGTTACAGTGATCCATATGGAAAAAGGTGAACAGCCGTACCTTCATAATCATTAAGCCAGGAACTTGTCAGTCCCATTCTGTAAACTTTTATCGTTATTTGCCCCTTTGACACACTCCAACTCCATTCTGTAGAAAAGCAACAAATACAACAACAGCATTTAGATTTGACTCACGTACCTCTCTTCAGAAGCGAACAAATTAAACATACTGACAGAAAATGCAAGCTGTCGCCAAAGGTCTGTACCTTCCAAGCACCATGTAATAGCGGACCTCTTCTCACTGCAAGTGCACGGGAAGACCGCAAAGGCACAAGGGATGAACAAGAGTTTCGGTCTTCCCACTTTTCTTTGCGGGCGTAATCGATCGTCTTTTTCAAGACGATTGAGAACGAGACCTCAAAATAATTTTTAAAGTATTTTTCGTTGCTGCCAAACCTGCCAAAAGTCGATGTGTTGTACATTTACTGGAAAAACTTCTATGCCAGTAAAATGAGACGAAAATGGAAATGAGAAGAGCATTCCAATTTCTTCTTAGTTTGATATGAACAATACACGTTCTTCTCGCATATGTACAGCTGTATTTTCCTACAATAAAAAAGGTCATTTTATCTCAGTTACATTACAATATCTCAAGGTGGCAGGTGACCTGAGAATCAGTTCAGAAAATCATCACTCCACGTATTTACCTTCTTAATGCCCGGCAGAATCTCGCAACTTTCATAAGGGGACAAATGGCAGTTAATAATGAGGACTTGACATTTTAAACTGTGACCGGAGAAGCAAAAATATGATTTCCTTCATCTCCTTTTCTTTAGACCTCTAACCATGGGAGAGATCGGATGTTTCTTGAGTCATTACCTTATATGGGAAGAGGTGAGAGGCTCTGTTTAGTTTCCAATTTCTTACGCGAGCGTTGCGGAACAGTAAAACTTTTCATTGCAATGATTTGGTAAATAGCTCACCTTTAACCTTTTATCATCTCTTTTTTTTTTTTGTAATTGTCAGATGATTAACAACGGCTTAGCTCAAGTGCTGGTGTTAGAAGATGATGTACGATTCGAACCCGACTTTAGAAATCAGCTGCAATATTTGCTTGAAGAGGCGAACGCCCTGTCGAGCAAATTCCACTGGGAACTAATGTAAGTTTTTAATACACCTACTTTTCTTTAATCGATGTACAATAACTCGGAACTAGCCAATCATCGGAAAGATAATGATAAAAGCAACCTCGTTCCCAGGCTCTCTCTAGTTTGCCTCCCTCTTCGTTGAGGCAAAAGAGAGAGAGCCTTCGAACGAGGTTGTGCTAAAATATCATCGGGAAGACTAGACCCAAGTGTGATTTGCTGAGGAAAATACTCCCCAAATGATGTTGGACGTGTTAGTAGCGCATGATTCTCCTGTTTTAAAATAGGCAAGTCTGTTATTTGTTTTATAGTTATATTGGACGGAAGCGATTTCACAGTAAGCCCGTAGAAATGGTGCCTGGAGCACAAGCACTGGCCTGGGCTGACTACACCTATTGGACGCTGGGATATGCTATCAGTTTAAGCGGCGCCCGCAAGCTCGTGTCTGCTAAACCCCTTGAGAAGATGGTAGCCGTGGACGAATTTCTGCCGATCATGTTTAACAGACATATAAAGTAAGAATTAGTCTCGGCATGTCTTCCTGTACATTTGTGTTTGTAGCTTTCTTCTTTCAGCTAACATCCAACTAGAATTGAACTCAAAAACTACCAGTATTGGATCGTAGTTTTGTTGAACACTCCACTTTATTTCCATCATTTTCATTCACAGCATCTAACCTGCCGGAATCCTCCGTAGGAAAAAAGATGGCGACTGGTACATTTACCCATAGTTCTTAGCGCACGAAAACATTAACATTAACCTAGGCTACTTAATGTCCTTAGTACAGGGACATATATTGTAAAAATTTGCTTTTCTTTGTGCCTTTTAGGCTGTGTTAGGTTCGCAAGGCCTTGTGGTAAAATGTACATCCGCCATCTTTTTTCTTACGATGAATTTTATAAAAACTGTAGACATTTCTTGTGCGCTGATTGGCTAATTTTCGTTGTCAATAAGCGGACAGTTACGTGAATTTATAATTTATGCGATGTTGACGCAACGAGCGAGAGCGGACAATTTGTTATCGTAAAAAACAAATTGACGTCATTTTTTCATGCGTCTATCCTGTTATTGACAATAAATTTTGTCATAACATTTCCAAGGTAGTCTGCGGACCCACTCGGCTATCGCCTCGTGGAACCACGGCTACTTACTTTGATAACGTTATGACGAAATTCATGATCAATAACAGGACAAACGCATGAAAAACTGACGTCAATCTGTTCAATCGGGAAATGCCGTCTGCCGTTCGCCAGAGCAATCTATTACGTCAATTATGACAGTCGGTAACTTGTGCTTTTAGTGTGAACGCCCGTTTAGCTTTTCGAATGCCCCGATTGTCTGCCTTAAGTCTTCTTCATTTCTCTTAACAGTGTTTTTTTCCTTTGCAGTTCGGAATGGAGTAGTCACTTCTATCCTCGAAACCTTATTGCGATGACAGCCGAACCGTTGCTCCTGTACCCAACTCATTACGTTGGAGATGACGGTTACTTCAGCGACACAGAAACAACTGGCCTGATTCCACCGGAACTAACTCAAACTGAGACCCGACTTAAGGGACTGAAAGCGGGAAAAGTTGAACTTTGACCTTGTTTACAGAAGCCGCCATTTGTACATGTCGTATAACGCCTGCCAAGGAAATGAGGCAAATTAGGTATAAACCGAATTTTGACGTAAAGTGTTATTGTTAAGTTAGGAAACTAAGGTAAGAACTGTGCGGAATTTGCAGTGCTTTCAAGCTCACTGGCACTCCATTATTAAAAACTGAACTGATTCTGTTCGGCAATTTCCGAGTTGTCTTTTGCCTCTGTGTCAAAACGAGTTTTCGTGCAAAAATATTCTTATGAAAATGTGTTCCGCCTACAGATTCACTTTCATGTATACGAGACTCATTTTCATGACAGGTTTTGCACAAGAACTTGCTTTGAAACAGAGGCACAAGCGAACTCGCAATCACTAATTGCTGTAGTTAAAAATGTAATTCAAGACTGGACTCTTTATAGAGCCTGGAACCTCGCATTTTCACAAGAGAGATAATGACGTACACTAAAAAAATATTTCCCCCGAGCAATTATCACCCAATCGATCGGAGATGGTACTGATCTCAGAGGATGCTCACTACTTCCATCCCCAGGGGAGTACCTCAGCGTCATTAGTATGGAAAGTTTTTCTCTCGAATGTCAGATGTCTCTATCAAAAGGATAGAAAAACTGCTCTCCAGTTAGCTACGACATAGGGGTGGGGGGGGGGGGGGGAGGGGAGTTCCATGTGAAAAGGTCAGGAATGATCGTCTTCTCGTTTAGGGGTACAATTCACAGACTACTTCTCACTTAGGGTATTCAGGACGAAACGCCACTATTGCTAGCCGTCAAGGTATCTTTCAGGGTTGCACTCGAAGAAACAATAGAAAAACGTTGGCATGTCCGTTTTTTTTCAAAAAAATTGGTGTGTTTTAGGGGTCAAACAAGGCTCGAGCCGCGCCCAGATTGGTCCTCTTAAATGGTTCAATTTTATACAGTTTCAAACAAGCATCCCCGACCTTTTCACAGGGGAGTCCTGCCGGGGGAGGACTACAAGGGACATGGCTACCGTGACGAAATGTCACAGTACTCTAACATCATTTCACGGTCCTTTGCTCGTAGCTGGGTACGGAGTAATCGGATTTAGTGACGGACCAGTAATCTCCGTGATGCGTGTTACGCAACACAGGATCTTCACAGATGGTGACAGATATTTTTTAGATCAAGCTCTTTATGCGATTGGCTTTACCCGTGTTTAAAGCCGACATTAGTCAGGTCAGATCAAAATGCCATGAACCAATAGACCTTTCCTGCATTTCAATAAACAATGGCACCGAGTCGAGGTCAGGGTGGACAAAAATCCAGCAAATGTTTGAAAATGTTCACCCCAACCTCAGTCCGGAGCTATTGTTCGTACGCACGGAAGTGGAATGCGGGAAAGGTCTATTATTAAAATTTTTGAAGAGAAATTAAATATTTTTACAACAGTGAGCTACAATGTATTGCTCTAAACGTGCCTTTGCAGTTGTAGTTTGTAATGTGCTGTATGCTGATGGCTGGTCAGAACATATTGAAAAGAGAGTGAGGAAGAAAATGAACAAATTCAGAGCTCTTATTTTTTTATTTGAAGAGAAAATTTATCAATAAATCATTAAACAAATTTGATCAATGTTTCTCTTGTGTTTACAACCCCTTCTCTTGGACTAATCGGGAGTGGCCTCCATTTTGAGTTAGAAGGACCGCAAAAACGAAACGGAGGAGTTTAGGCCAGCTTTGTGTTTTAGGGTGGACGGAAAACATTTCGATAATGATGAGATTTTCATGCCCCAGTTTTCCACAAAGATAAATCTAAAATGACCGCTGATTGTTGCGTGCTGGTCGTATCTTGGGTTACAACATCTGTTATTAAGAGATAATTTAACGAAGAGAGGTTGTGGGATCGTTCTGTTAAAGAGGCTGGCTTTCTAAGAAATCCCTTTTAAATTCGTCAAAGTTATCCTCTTCGATTGACGATCGAATCCGCGCGAAAAACTGAGAGTATTCGTGTAAATTATGTCTGAAAAATAAAACAAAAACCGAAGTTAGCACACGTCTATAAGGAGAAAATGCGGTTATAAATCAATTGAGTGGACTGTTTACAACCTCTCTAGATCATGAATGAGTAATATATTACTAAGTGAAACTGTTTAGAAGTTACCTTGGCTTAATAGCTTTCATTTGATTGGTCACACAACGAGACCGACCGAAAGAGAATTGGCGCAGAAGCCCATACATGGAAAGAACAGCACTAGGTTTTAAGTCGAGGAGCGAGGCAAAAGTGGTTGCAAGTGACACAGTCGTGGCTCATTTACCCCTTGGGGGCAAAGGCTTAGTTAAGTCAAATAGCTCAAAAGATAGTCACACATGGGAACTAAACTAGTGGCTTATGAACTTAAAGTGGATGGATTCAAGGTTTGACTCCGGCGGCATAACGGTTACTGTGCTAAGCAAGGTAGTCAACAATAGACCGGGTACCTCTACTAGTTCACCGAAAAAAGGTCGTAGACGGCCCACACTCCATGAGATTTGTCGCTAAAAGCCTGGCCTACGTAGGAAGCGTTCCCGCGCGAACGAAAGAACACTTCCCTGGAATTTCAATTTATCCGTCGATTTTTTACTCTCGCCCCAATTTTCGCCAAACCAGAAGGCAAGAAACTCTTCGTTCGTAAAGGAACTTGCTACGCTCGCTTGCCGCGCAGGCTACCAAAAATCCTTTACGAATGGCATCTCTGATTGGGTATTTTCTGATTTACCGTATAATTAACAACCAATCAGAGACCCCACACGCACCTCCGTAAAGCTTCATTCTAAGAGAAGGATTTTTCGTGTCCAATCTCAATGCGTAAGTGCGTATGAGGAAAACTTTGTCAACTCAGCCTACCCTGTCATGCAACCTTAGTGTTCTCGAGGGCAGGGTTCATCAAATCTAGTCCACGATTTTCGAGTCTAAGACATCTTATATCAAATGGTGGTAATGTACTGGAGTTGAGCTAACTAACTTACGTCATCAGAAGAACTTTAGCTAGCATTTCCTTGGTGACAAGCAGATGATGAACATACGCCCGCGTATGATTTGTACAGCAGTAACATGTGCAGGTACTAAAAAGTGGAGTGAAGTCTGAACTATACCTGAATGAAACAGACAAAACCAAACACAGAATTTAAACGTTACTTGTATCGAGAGAAAATAAAAGTAACTAAGATTAAAAATATAAAGAACGGAAGTTAATAATAAGAATTTAAAAAGGAAGAAAGATGGTTAAGACTGGGACTTAGTTCTTGTAACCCTTACCTAGGATGGTTAAGATTCATTTCGTATAATGTTCCTTCATCCGGGAGCTCTTTGTTATGTGTACTATTTGACACTTTGTTCAAACTGTTCTCTGAACTTTTCTGCTCCGAGTTTAACGCCTCTGGAGTAGAAGGGGAGTAGTTAAGCTCAGGTTTAAGTCTTTTTCTGCTCCAGTTTATGTCCAGTGCACAACCACGATCGGTTACTTGGTAAGGATAAGTACAAAACATTAAGGAACATTGACCAAGTACAAGAGAACATGCCAAAGTGAAACATCTCGACTATGGCTCGTGGTCCATTAGCAAACTTTTCCAGTGGATTTTTTTCGCTGCCATCATTCGGGTCGTTTACACAACACACAGAGAAGCGTTACTTGAAGCGGCATAATGTAACGCTTCTCAGAGTGTTGTGTAGCGATGCAAATAATGGCTGCGAAAGAAAGAAACCGATAGCTCTGCGCTTTGAAACACCGCTTTCAATCGTCCCCCAGCTTAGTGGCACGTCTGCCTTGCGTTGTTACCGCAGGTAGTTTTGAATTGTACAACACAAATGAAAGAAATTATACCCTTTTCATTCTCTTGTGCTTGTGTTTCAATTGTTTCACAAGGGTTCAATTGTTCGCAACATTTTTAGTCCAAGTGAAACGCAAGCAGACAGGTCTCATCTGTCATCATGGAAAACGGATATCCACTGCACCTGATATTTGCACGTTCCCGGGGGGGGGACTTCCATATAAAAAGGACGGGGATGTTCGCCTGAAATTTTGAAAAAATCCCTGAGAGGTGCAAAGATCATGTTTTGTGGGCGTGACATAAATTTTTTTCCCTAAGAGGCACCAATTCTAACACAGCACATTAACTGACACTTTCATAGTTTTTAGTAGCGATAAAGAGGATTGCTTCGAATACCATCTACTTATAAAGTTGATTGTCTAATATCTCCTGTCATTTTTTTTTTCGGCTCAATACCCTAAAAGGTACTGCAAAAGCTCCAGCTGTGGACCTTTTGAGCCTTAACACCCTAAACCATACCAAAACCGCTTTTTTTTAACCCCTAAAACGTACGACAGGCACCCCCATCCCTTTTATATTTGGGAGTCCCCCCGGTGCATTATGTGGCATGCATTGTCTCTAGGCAGGGAGATCTCTTCTCTTTCTTCAGTGAGCTTTTGCACCTGTGTTTGCTTTACAAACGTAAATCGGAGCGCTCTAAAGAATTGTGTGACAAAAAAAGCGTGTTTCCAGGTTATAATTGCATTCACAGGGTTAGAAATCTTCACCAGAAAGACAGAATGATTTGCCAGTGAAAGTATAAAATTAAAGGATATGATGAATCAAAGATGTCAATTCCACATTCCACAGCTGAAACTACCTCTTCTGAAAAAGACAAACGAATCAAAAGCAGCTATAAGGCCAATGATAAATTAATAACAATCTCAGTTCACCGCCTGCAAACATGGAAACAGCAAGTCTTTCATCTTCCCGCCATCCAGAAGGGCAGGAAGATGAGAGACCCTGGAAACGAGGTTGACTAAGCAGTTACATTTTAAGACATTTCAACTAGAGTCAGTTGACATCTATTAAGTCAAATTGCAGGCACATTTCAGGAAAAAGAAGTTGCAACACATTTCTTCAAATAACTTATCAATACTTCAATTCAATGACAAATTTAAGGCTCTAATGTTTCATGTACAAAGTATCTCGCTCTAAGCACTGGACAGCAATTTAATGTAAGCTTACCTGGACTTCCTATTCCATGGATGAAGCGTGGTTTATCATCCAGAAGTAAATCCTGACATTAAAATAATCCAGGTTCTGTTAAACTACTGACCTAAGTAACATATCTGCTTAAAGCAATTGTCTTTACTAATAACTTTGACATTTAGCTGAGCTCAATAACTGTTTTTTAATATAAAACTAGAGTAATATGATCTAACCATACATAGTAAATAAACTGGTTAGCCAACTTGGCAACAAATCAAAGGAATATCACATTGTGTGCCGAGAGGAATGTAGCTGTAACTCTTTGTACACCTGGCGGGCCTATGGTGTTTACAGTTTAAACAATAGAAATTAGCGAAAAGTGAAATCCAGATTCTCAAAATGAATACATAATTTGCATAAATTCATCATGTTTGAGATGACATCAAGCAAAAGTCTGCAAATGGTCACCACACAACACAATTCTTTAGAATTATTTACACTGACCACTGTTTTCTGCAAGAGACTACACCAGTTACGTGTACTGGAGCTGAATCCCTCAAGAACAAACCCTGCAAAGGCAAAGCATCATCATCTTAGTTAAACGGTCCAACCATGTGTTGATCAAACTCTAAAGGTAAAGAAACTACATTTGTGAACAGTTGGGAAGATATGCTCTCCAGATTACTGAATATGTTAAACCCAAGCAGAGAATAACTAGACAGTACCATCCCATGAAATTCACACATTTCAAACTTCTCAAGTTTTATATTAAAAACCCCTGTGAGCAAGACTTACTAATTCAGCTTTTAAGAAAGAACTATACCCGAGTGGAACTCACTTCCTGCAGAAGTGATATACCAACTAAGTGCTGCAGCATTTAGGGCCAGTCTCGTCTCTTTTTTTTTTATCTCAATAGCGATTTAGTTACATTTACTCCCTATGTTTTTCTCTTTTACATCTGCGGTAATGGGTAAATCCCTTTGCAGATTACATAATTATATAGATGTAGATGAGCAGAGTAGGTCTGTCACAACTTTCTTTTATTAAACAATAAGTCCAAAATAGATTGAGATCTGACTGTATTGATTTAAAAAATGTACCTGGCAATGTTTTGTTTTTGTTCAGTACCTGCAACTGGTCTCTGTGAGGTTTCTTTAGCAGATCGTATTCTCTCTTTTTCTGAATTAGATCCTTCAATTACTCCAAGCATATTACATGATGTCAGGGACTGAAATTGTAAAAAAGAGATTAAAAAGACTTTTTTAAGTCACTATATTTTAGGCTGCATTTGAAACCCATCTGCTATCAACTTTTACTTGATCATAAAAATTAACCTCTATTTTAAAAACTAGACTACAAGAAATGAAAACTGGGCAGGCTCAATCTCACTTTAATGTCTTTCACAAACAAAATGTGGAAAGCAAAACAAATAAATGCCATGTACACATAGTTTTGAAATAATTTAAATTAGCTTCTTTGTACACAAGCAGAACTGAAAACTGCAGCATGGCCTGCCACTTACCAACCTTGTTGCGTCCTCTTTCTTCAATGAATTTATCAAGAAACTTCAAAGTCCGATCAACGGATTTACGAATTCTTTTTTCAGTCTGTCCAGAAGCAGGGGTTGTATCACAAAGACATTGAACAATATCAGGCTTGAATACCTCAAGCACTGTTATGAACAGATTCACATCTATCTGAGAATTGAAAAAAAGTTTTGTTAGAACTTCAAGATAAAAATAATTTACCTGAAGACAGATCAAACTTGTGAACAATTTCTCAGGAAATTTGCCTGTTAACAACATAGGCATGCAAGGTGTCCAAAGAGCTATGAAGCTGTTAGAATAGCTCTTTTCACACACAGCAGATCTATGATGCTAGACAGTCAAGAATAACTACTTAACTGATTAACTGAGAAGAAGGTCTTTATGGGAAAATCTCAAACCAAGATCTTGCCATATTGACCGAGCAATTGCGAGGTCAATATGGCAAGGCCAAGGTTTGAGATTTTTCTGTAAAGACTGAACGTTCGAGGTTAATAAGTTGTTTCTTATTTGAGGTTAATAAGTTGTTTCTTATATGGTTTTTTTGCTTTGTTTTTGCAAGGCCATAATTGGCCCGTGGGCATTACTGGAAAATAATGCCATAGAATTAGCCAATCAGAGCATGGGATATATCAGCTACAAATACAAGCCATATAATAATAATGATATTTATTAATTTGTGGTCTTCACTATCAGTATTTTCTCTTTGCCTTGCAATTTATTGTGTTAACCATTTTGAGTCCCTTCTATTGGTGGTCAATCAGTAGAACTATTCTCTCCAACGCTTTTCCTGCATTTCCTAGAATTTACCTAAGGAAAATTTATTTTAATTCATATTTGGCACTTTTTTCTATTAAAGTGCCTATGAACTGAAAAATAATTGGTGCCTATTTGAAAGGCTTTTCAAAATACAGAAGAATAGCATTTTCCGTTTTTGAATATTTTTTTTCATTTTAGAGATATACTGAGGTTTTTGTATTATGCAAATTAGGAAAGTGATGGCGTCATCAGTTGTGCAGCTAAAACAGTAAAATATTGAATAAAGAGTATCTTTAGAAATATTGGAACAGTGTTCTTCAAACATGGCACCAGGAATAAACATCACAAATGAAATAAAATGACCACCTGTAATGCTGTTGCCATGGCAACTCTCTTGGCTCCAGTTCCTTTTGGTCAAAAACCAAATATCTCCATTTGCAACCCTTTAAGGTAAGACAGAGGATCCTACTCGGAACACACATGGTTCCCATATTGTCTTAACCCATTGACTCGACCTGGAGCTTTTTGCCAAAAACACAATTTTTGGACATTTTGGAGATTTTCAGGCTGGATATGGGCCAAATTA
Source organism: Orbicella faveolata (assembly GCF_042242905.1). NCBI lineage: Eukaryota > Metazoa > Cnidaria > Anthozoa > Scleractinia > Merulinidae > Orbicella > Orbicella faveolata. The sequence goes on from NW_028301565.1 coordinate 11,721,267, forward strand.
GCTCCAATCTATTCAAAAAGGCATTTGCAACATGGCAGCATGCCCTTCTTTCCACTAGCATTGCATTTTGGGACATTTTTGCTCGGGCATGTGTAGAAATCAAAATTTTGAGGCTTTTTTTTGTTTTTTTATTTTTTTTTTTGCCTTTCCTTTTTCTCCTTTTCTTTTCTTTTTGCTGCAGTAAATGACCTTCTACTGGGCTTGCTTCCAGACTAACACATTCTGAGAAAGCATCATCGAGACGGGCAATTTTTGCCATGGAGTAGCCACGTGTAGTGGCAGGAAATTTTGCTCTGAGTTTTTCACTTGACTAGCATTGAGCATTTTTGTGCCTTTCTCAGGCGCCATTGGGCCAATCACTCTGATCTGGGTATCATTGGAAAGATCTTTCCCTCCTGCAGAAGTTGAGCAAAGATGATGCCAATTTTGGTCAAAGGTGATGACGTCAGAAGTGGAAGAAAGGCCAAGGCTCGTCATGGGCAGTTACGGCCGGCACAGGAGTCAATGGGTTAACTCTCCTCATTACATTGCTAGGAGTAGATGATCCTTACTCAGGACAAAAACTGGAAATTTCAGTTTTAATTAAGACAAGACCAACGACATAGCTGTTGCCATGGCAACAGCACAACAGGTGTTATTTCGTTTCTTTGGTGATGTGTATTTCTGGTGCCAAGGTTGAAGTACACCGCTCCAATAGGGGGATTCATGTTGACGTCATTGTTTACATTTTTGCTCATTTGCATACGCCTTTGCATACAGAAGGAAACATGTTAGATATGAATTGACTCCAGGCACCTAAAGAGCTAGTGAAACTTAATACAAGGTGAAATTTTTAGCTCTTTGGGTGTAATATTCAAGGAGATATTATCTTTCAAAAACTGCAAAATTTCTGGGTTGCAAAAGCACTACTGAGCTCATGCATTCTTTGTAAAATTTTGAGTTTTTAAACCCGTGCTGTACAAAAAGTATTCAATACATCAGGCTCATCTTCTTCAGCAGAGTTCATCGTACTATGAACTTTTTAATATTCAGAACTGATTTATTTGTAGCTCCATCAGGAACTGAATTGCTTCTGCTAATGAGGCAAATATTGTAAACAAGGATTCCCTTATATTTCCAAGAGTTGCCATGGAACAGCATTACAGGTGGTCATTTTATTTCATTTGTGATGTTTATTCCTGGTGCCATATTTGAAGAACACTATTTCTCAAGATATTCTTTATTCAATATTTTGCTGTTTTAGTTGCACAACTGATGACATCATTACTTTCCTTATTTGAATAATACAAAAACGTCAATACCTCTAAAATGACAAAACATGTTCCAAAAAAGAATACGCCATTCTTCTGTATTTTGAAAAGTCTTTCAAATAAGCACCAATTATTTTTCAGTTCATAGGCACTTTAAAGTAATGAAGTTGTTAATATCTTCTATTGGTAGGCATGGGGTGTAGTAAAAATGTTTAGTCTGTTGGATTCTGGTTAAAGAAGTCTGGATTTGACCCCTTGCATCAGACATTTGTTGAACAGAGAAAACAATTTACCCGCACTACCTCCCTCCATTCATGAGTACAAATAAGTACATGACAAATTGCTGAAGTGTGATCTGTAATGGACTAGCATGCAATCCATGGGATGTACCATTAATACTAGTAGTAATCAGAGATTATGAGAGTACGTTTGACACTCTCACTTTAATAGATAATTATATATCGTAAATAAATGATTTCACTAGCTGACTTTCAACCTTTGTCTATTGCTAAAATCAACATTTTTTCAGCAGCAACCGAGGTTTTACAGTCAGATATCCATAGTGTCAAAGTCCATGCTAGTGAAGAGGTCACGAGTTGTTGATATGTTGTGTGACGCTGCCAGTTTCTGTAGTCTCTCAAGTTTCATAGAATATTTAAATTACATACATTATTCTAAGCTAGCATTTGCAGTCACGTGCTTGTTTTGCAACTAATTCGAGTATTTCCCCTGATGAATAAAGTAGTCTTATGGATCTTGTCTTCAGAGTACTTTTCCACCAATTCCAAACAATAAAATTTCAACCAGATAAAGACTGAGCTATCTGTCGCGACTGGAACTAATCAACAAATGCAATCAAAATGTAGCTGTTCCCACAGTTATCATCCCAAAGCCAAGTCGTGTTAATAAACAAGGACAATTCCCTCAGATTGCGATAAATGCTGCCGTCGAAGTGTTTAAATTCGCCAAAATCTAATGCAGAGAGCACATAATAGCGAGGCGTACGGCGACTGAATGGAAAGAAGTCAAGAAAAGATCCATCAGAAAGACGAGCTCACATGGCCTGCTCACATACTCACATGTTCTCCACATCTCCTATCACATGTCTTATTAAACGGTACCAGTTTACTGGCCGTGACATGCCCCTGCAAAAATCAAGCGGGGTGGCCATTTTGGTGTCCTTACAGGAATGTGTTTTTTTTCGGCCTAGAACCGTGCACAGGGTGACCAACTCTGAAAAGCCACAGGTCAAAATTAGGTTTGCGTTCCACTTTGTCGAACGCAACTAGTCAACCCTTTAAAGCGAAAGCAGTGTAGTATGTGTGTTGGGGTTCAATTTTACCCTGGCTTAGTACAATTTATTTGGTGTTCTCCTTTGTTCTGGTGTATGCCAATATAATTATGACTATGAATACATTTCACCACAACATATGTGCACCCCAATAAGCTATCTAGTCCCCCTTCACACTCTCCCAGCAGTAGGATGAGAACAGGCTTTACCTTCATTTTTATGACTAAACAGAAGAATTAGAATTTACTGGTTCTTCCTTTCAGTTTAACCATGTTTCTTCAGATAAGGCTTACAAGCCATACACTGGACGCAAATCTACAAATACTCAATATATTTTTTTATTATAGTCATCACCTTTTTTCGTCCACCTGGAGTCCACACAGACACAGACTTCTCTTCATTGTACCCCTCACGCGTCTCTTGAATTGGATCTTGTATTGATAAGTAGGAAATGAAACCCTAAAAACAGATGAAAAACTTGGCTCTGGTTCTGGCCCTGGTAATGGCAATGGCAATTCACATGTAAATAGTGCAAATTCCATTGTATGTGTTCAGATGTGTTTTATCTAAGAAATAGAAAACATGTACCATGTTTCTATCGAGTTAAAGAAACATGAGTGAAGGTTTGGGAGAATGCGAAATGCTGTGGGAACACCAGCTGACAGCTGAGTGTTTCCATAGCTTTTTCGAGTTCTCCCAAACTTTCACTCGTGTTTCTATTAAGCAATTAGATTATGAGCTCAAGATAATTTTCTATTGCATGATACTTGATGAGGTCACAGCCCGAGTCAACTACAATGCATAGGAATTGAGAATGAATAATCTAATTGTTTTAGTATAAATCTACTAGTCTATCAAAACTTTATCTAAATCCTCTTCACAGACACTTTGAAAACGCAAAGAAGCGGCTGCCAGTTCATTCACAAGCGCACACTGGCAGCTACACTACTCACTATCTATCACAGAATAGATAGTGAGTAGAGTAACCAATCAGTGAACGGCATTTGTGATAGAACGCTAGCAGATTTATACTAAAACTCAATAGAATCACGGTACATGTTTTCCATTTCTTCTAGAAAATTCCATGCCAAAAAAAGAAACAACTTGTTTTCTTTGATCACCAAAATGTAAATTCTTTTTTTCATTACATGAGCAGCTTGTAGTAGTTCTGTGTTTCTATCAGGTTTTAGTATAAATCTACTAGTGTTTTATGACGAATGCTGTTCTCTGATTGGCTACACTACTCACTATCTATCCTGTGATAGATAGTGAGTAGCGTAGCAGTGTTTGGTTTTGTAACAAAATCACGACCGTTTCTTTGCATTTTCAAGGTGTCTCACTCTGTGAGGAGGATATAGATAGAGTCTTGAACAACAAGTAGATTTATACTAAAACAATTAGATTATTTGCTCTCAATTTCTATGCATGATAGCTGACTTGGGCTGTGCCCTCGTCAACTATCACGCAATAGAAATCAAGAACAAATAATCTAATAGAAAAAGGGTTTTAAACCAATCAGCATGCATATCTTCTTTGGGCTCTTTTCTAAAGGACATGTACAACTGAGAATGAAAATAGAGGTCAACAGAAGTGATACATCTGACAGCTTCTTTCAGTTCATATTGTTGTCATCTTTACCTATCTAGCCCAAATGTCAATTAAGCATGAAAAGTCAGACCACTAACATCAAGGATGTGTTACCCTACTCTTTTCAAACTTTAGTGTGGGGGCTCTTTACTTTCCCCAAGTGCTGTGTTTAGACAAGGGTACCAGCTTAATGCCCCCTTCCAGAGATGTAATCATTTGGGCTGAGACAATTTTCTTTATGAACATAATACTTTCACTTCTAAATCAAGTACCCTACCAAATATATTTAAGCTAATGCACTGTAAAATTGTTCAGTTCCAGAAAATATCCATACTCCCCCCACAGAAGGGATTGGAATTTCCTGGGGGGTGGGGGTTCTGTAAGATTAAAAAATGTAAAGAAATGTATGAAGCTCAATCGGAATTTCCAGAGGGGTGGGAGACAGATAAATTCCCTTCCGTGGGGGAGGTATAAAAATTTAGCTTTCCAGGAATATTCCAGAGTTTCTGGTTCAAGCACATGTCCAAGGCTATCACAACATCAAGAAATTGTCCTTGATATAAATTACCTCAAGCCCCAAGAATTGTTTTATCCCATCATAGTTGGACTGACTAATAACATCAGTCCCTGGCTGATCAATTCTGAAAAATTAATCCATTCAGTAACCATTGAGACAGGTTATTCATGTTAGTTTGTGCAGAAGTAGTGAATGTTTGTACATTAAGTGTAACTGCAGTTGTCAGACCATGAACAGAAAACTTTATGGTACTGTGTCGTACATTGTGAACTGAAATGTAGCCTGTAGAACAGGTGGTTCATAGAGGCACAAAGGTTCATAGAGGCAAGAATGATTCAAAAAGAAACATTTTGTAAGCTTTCTGCAGAAAGCACAAGTAAAGGTTGGTTTGTCCTTGTTATGATTGAAATGGATATTATGTCAGTCAGTGTACTATGACTGCACATCACAGTTAACCCTAACCTAACTCATAGTCCACTCACAGAACTTCTGTTTTCTATACAATCATCAAGTGTGTTAGCAGAATAAAAACTATGGGGGATCAAATGAGCACTAATGCAATGGGTGGGGGCTGAGTAACCAAAAAAGGGACAGACAGTCTATGGACTTCATGCTCTTCTTAGCTAGCAAAATATGTCAAGGTTTACTACCAACATAAGTCTGTATACAAGCCAAGTGGCCCGTCAGGATGGCGCTTAGCTCTGTTTTCTGTAGCATGAAGTGACTAGGAGTACTTCTACTCACCCCTGGATGGGATGCTAATCCATCGCAGGGATACCCCACCATTAAATTTACTGGTACCCATATTTTATTATACACCTAGGTGGAGAGAGGCACTGTGAGAGTGAAGTGCTCTGCCCAAGAACACAACACAGTAACGTGGCCAAGGCTCAAACCCGGACCGCTCGTTCTTGATCCAAAGGCAAGCACACTAACCGCGAGGCCACCGCACCTCCACAACGTGATTTTATTTAAATTATTTTCTACACGTAGCATTTAGAGTAATTTTTGAAGCATTCTCATACATTGTCTTATAAACGGCTAAAATTTTAACGCAATCGCCAACAGCATAATGTCACATATTAATCGTATTCAACGTCTAGGCCGCCTGTGTGCTAACGTGCCTCATATTAACTTAAAGATCAAAGCTGACCACGCTGGCCTCTTTATCAACATGACCACCTCAAACGTCACTTTTTAGGTAAACTTGCTATCACAACAGACCAGCAATCTTTGTACAAAGATTACTACTCCAAAAATAACAATTTGCGTGTTTATTAGATGAAAAACAAAATAACTTCATAAATAGCTAAATACTCACATGGTTTGAAGAGACAAATGGACCGCAGGTGGAAGATTCTTGATCGAACGCAAAACATCCGAGGTAAGATGCGGGATGGCACCTCCTCGAGTATACAGTGTACAGCTAGGAGTCTGGACTTCGAGACTACCCAATCTAAGAACGCCTATGCGGCAGCGTCTAAGCTTTTTGCGAATAGTAAAGTTCATTGTTCACAGCTTTTCGACATCTGATCAGAAGGATTCCGGGACTGCAGAGAATGGTATGTCATGTAATTCGTGCATTCTATACTGATTGTAAAGGACATGACAGTAGACGTCCTAAATTACCAGCTGACGGAAGATCAAACTACAATAGCATTAGATCTCTTTACGAATGGAAAACAGAAAGGCTAGACTGAAGAATTAGACGAAGTAGACCAGATTTTAATTTCAAAGGACACATTACAATAGTTACTTGAAGCTTATATCGAATTTTTACCGCTGACCATAAATTTTATTAATTTCAATAAATGACCTTGTAATCTGAAAACTCTCAGGCAACGGCCGCGTGGCCTAATGGATAAGGCGTCCGACTTCGGATCGGAAGATTGCGGGTTCGACTCCCGTCGTGGTCGAATTTTTTTTTTCTTTAAGAAAGTTCCATTTTTTGTCCTTTTATCGTTTCCTATGTGTCTTAGCATTCCACTTTACATATAAGAAATAAAATATTAAATCGCATGTAACTCATCATCTATTCCTTCCTGAAACGCGCCAGAAAACCAAAATTTGCTTTACCATTTTATGTTATATGAAATAAAGCGTAAATGTAAGAGTAGCCTGCGTAGCAAGCGTTCCCGCACGCCGAGTAGCCTGCAGAACAGGCGTTATTTTTTTGCGTATTTTAGGCGAACAGAGGCGAAAGCGAGGCGAGCGCGAAGTGCGAGCCTCTGTTCGCCTAAAATACGTAAAAAAATTACGCCTGTTCTACAGGTTATAGGAGGAGCTGTTCCTTATTCTGGCCGAGCGTAAATTTGAGCGAGGGCAAATACTCGACGAAGCAGAGACCACTCTCTGCTTCGTCGAATTTTTGCTCTCGGTCAGAAAGGGAACGCTTGCTACACTGGCTAATAACAAAGTACCATTCAAAGTAGTAAGTTTGTAGCATCCCGCGTGATTTCCACAAGTGATATGATTAGCTTTACTCCCTCTCCATGCGGTACATGCAAACTCGCCCGTGTACTCGCCTCCAAGCGGACATCAACGCAAGTCCATTTTGTCGTTGCCATGAAGGTATGTTTTCTGCTCCGAGTACTTAGCACAATACGTCAAGATGATGGCGAGTTCTCGCAAGCGTGACGGTGTAAAATTGAGCGAAATCAAAAAGGGGTGGAAATGGCTTTGACAGGGCTTTGAACAAATTACCCAAGACTGAACTTCACACGCACGTCAGGAGTGGAAATGGCTTTGACAGGGCTTTGAACAAATTACCCAAGACTGAACTTCACACGCACGTCAGGACCGTCCAGTTCTGGGCCCCATGTCACACAACGCTACTCTCACGGCAGTGCCCCGCTGAATGCTGGGGGGGGGGGGAGGGGGGGGGGGGCGCATGCTGGCTAAGACGATGAGCCGCCCCTAGCTACCTCTGTAGACATTCGTCCAGTTATGACTTAAACTCGTTATTTACTGCGCCTCTCAATAACATGCGGACTCTAAAATTCAAAGCTCAACCGACAAATACGTTTCTCGCTACTGTCAATCAAATGATCGGCGGCTCCTGGCAGCTTCCGAGTACTGCCGAGCGCGCTGTAATCAAATCAAATCGTTGAGCACAGTTCAGCCAACGTAGTCGGAAGCTGCGAGGAGCTGCCGAACATTTGATTGACGGTAGCGAAAAACGCATTTGTCGGCTGAGCTTTGAATTTTAGAGTCCGCATGTTATTGAAAGGCGCAGTAAACAGGTTATTCTAAAGAAACTGGGAAAACTTAGCGCAGTTCAAATCCACTGGTAAGGTTTGCCACCAGAATTGACCGCCGCCAACGCACGGTTTTTTCCCAGTTGCGCAGTGCAAAATTATTTCCTTGGCAACCTTTTAATGCGGTCTAAGTTTCGTTAAACCAAAACCAAAGTTATCACTCTAGGCAGTCACAACACTCATTAGAAAACCGCTCTACTACGCTATGCGTTTAGCTTTAAAAACTTGCCCCACTGAATTTTATCCAATCCGTAGTAAAACCAAACCCAGTCGTGGTCGCACACTTCCCGCGTTTCGTGTTAGCTACATATATTTGCTTTGCTTTGAGTTTCAATTGGTTCACTGGATTACCTATGTCCTTTGTAAAACCAAAACCAAACTAATTACTTACCAATTACCAATCTCAAACCTTAGTTAAACCAAAACCAAAGTAATTGCCTGATTGCTTTCGAATATCAATATAAAAGCGCTTTAATGCAAATCACAGCAAGTGCGAATTACTCAAGTAAAAACTGCTCTATATTTGGATGGTTACCAATGACCAGGCGTCATTCAAGCCAAATCTAACCACGCTTAACATTGCACCGTGTATAATGGTCAAAAATTTAAAATGTGGCAATAATTCTTCCAGGAGATGTTTCCACTTTCTCTGAGAACGTCCTCAATCAAGTTAAACAACAACACGACATTCCTGAATCTGTTTTATTCTTAGCCTTATCACAAAAAATGCTCGAACTTCCAGGGGTGAAATGCCTCACCTCTTTTAGGTCGAGAAAGCCTAATAATAATAATAATAATAATAATAATAATAATAATAATAATAATAATAATAATAATAATAATAATAATAATAATAATAAATTAACTCATCGCAAGCCTCTGTACAAACATTCCATGGACTAATTTACAGTGTTGCGGCAATGAGAACAACAATTAGGAAGAAAACGACTACGCGAGTATTCCCAAAGGGAAGACCTTTCAAACTGCTAAGATTACAAACACTTTCATAATCAATTGTACGATAATATACTTTTCCCAGTATGTGGTTTGTACCACAACAGCAAGTTCTCGCTGGGCAGACAAATAAAATAACCGAAAATATCGGCATATTAAAAAACGTTTTTCTTTAACTTTTGTTGACACTTAGTGGTGGTACGGCTTGCGCATTGGACGTTTTAGCCTGATCTGAACTCTTGGGGCTTGGAGATTCACTAGGCTGGTCCGGAACTATATTTTTAGCTTCTTTCTCTGGTCGTCCAGAGATCTTGGCTTTGTTAGTAGGCATAGAACCCGGCATTCGTGGAGGGCCACGGGGCCTGTTTGGCCTGTTCCTTGCTGACATAGGTAGGGGCTGAATGCGAACGAGGCTACTGCTCTTGTTAGCAGCGCCTTTACCATCCTGCTTTATTGCGATGTTCTTGTCTTTGCTGCTTTCTTCTGGCTTCGAGTCTAATTTGGTTGTCTTTGACGTCTTATTTGGTTGTTCAGAACTGGTTTTTCTGTTTCTTGGATTAGCTTCTATATTGTGAGATTTAGTTTCTTCTTTCTTCTCTTGTGGTTTCTGGTGTTCTCTTGGTACTTGTCCTTTCACGGTTGGTTTGTCTTCTTGTAAGCTGATGACAGCTTTTCCTTGCTGATCAGCTTGGATGTTCATTGGCAAGACCCGCTGCTGTTGTTGCTGTCCCTGTTGCGCAAAGAACATTCTTGTCTGTTCCAACATCTTGTGATGTTGTTCTATCTTGAAGGCAGCCGCCATCGGGTCCTGGTGTGGCAAGGATTGAGGCGGCATTGGTGGTCTGTTTGACACGACTTGTTGTTTTGTAGGCACCATTTGCGGTGGTGATGCCGTTTGCCCATGAGGTCCACGCGGGGTTTGCATTTGAGGTACTCCATGCATTAAGGATGTCATTGGGCGCTGGATCGGGGCGGGAAATCGCTGTGCACTTGTTGCACTGGGTTGTGTTCCACCAACTCCTATTGTGCCAAGGCCTGGTGCACGAATAAGTTGCCTTGGCATCGTTGCGGCCATGACAGCGGGATTTGGTAAAATGGTGGCTGCAGCACCTGGCAACTGATTTACACCTTGCTGTTGCTGCTGTCCTTGAGCTCTAATCTGAAGAGTATGCTGAATACTCACTGGCTGCTGCTGAAACGGAGTGAACTGCTGTGGCTGCACTCCTTGAGGTTGCTGTTGCACTTGAAACTGACCTAATGCTGCATGCTTAGGAAAAGTTCCAACAGCACCAGGAAAGGGAACACCTGGGTCAACAGGTGACATGGACACTGGTCTGCCTGAAATAAGGGATGTTGATACTGGGGGACTCTGAGATGATCCTCCAAGTTCTGGAGCGCTGGGCCGAATAGCCATCAAGTTTGGATTTCGGGCAAATGCTGATGACACCATAGGACCAATCGCTGTGTTGCTGGATGGCGCAGAACCAGGAGTTGACCTCTTTGGAGGTTCAAAAGGCTTGGCATTAACATGTTTCACCAATTCAGACTGCCGGTTAAAATCTGCAATTTGTTCGGATGTTTTCTTCATCTGCACATCTTGTGAAACGTCGTACGTGCCTTGCTTCTGCTGGAAAGGGTAAGTTCCTTGGAATGGCTGGTGTGTTGATTGGGCGGTTGGAAAACCACCCTGTCGTGGCACATTCTCTCCCACGATTCCAGACTGAGCTCCCAAAACATGTCTCTGAGTGGACTGTGGGTGCTGGGTCGGATTAAAAAGTGGTGGTCCCCCTCTTAATGTTTTAGGATCAAACTGCATGTACATGGCCTGTGTCCCTTGAGGGTTTACAGTCTGTGGAAAGACTGATCCACTCGCAGTCTTTGGCTGCTGACCCTGAATCCCCATCAACGATGTTGTCTGGGTCCTTGCTGCAGAGGTCACAAACGACTGAGTTGTTGTGGAAGGCAACAGAGCAATGGACACGAAAGGTTGAGATCCCTGGAAATTCCCTGCCGAGTAGACACCACCAGCCAGGAATGGCGACTGGTACACATCTTGAGTAGCTTGGGACAGGGGTGAAGATGACGACCGCGCCTGGTTTACTTGCTGTACATGGGTAAGGGGAAAGGTTGGCGTCACCTGTTGATTGGTTTGTTGAAGCTGTTGAAGCTGCTGTTGTTGTAGATACGTTTGTCTCTGCTGCAAATCCACAAATTGGCCGACAAAAGGAAATGCATAACGTGGGATTGCTTGCTGATGAAGCAAGTGGTCCTGTGCTAACAAAGGCTGGTTTGATGGGACAGTGTTCAACTCAGTTTGACGGTTCTCCTCCGTAGGTTGAGGAACAATGGACGATGACTGTTGAGGTTTAACTGGCTGCTGTTGTTGCTGTTGGGGCTTCACTTTACAAACATTTTGCTGCTCCCCTGATCCAGTTTTCTTGGGAAAGTTTATACCATCAGGAGGTTTGGAATCGACCTTAACAGAATTGCTTTCCAATTCGCTTTGGGATTTAGATACAGTAACTTGATCATCACTTAGCCTCGACTCTGTAGACTCCACGACAGACATACCCACAATCGATGAACTAACACTCGCAGATGGGCGCAAGGTCTCCTCCCAAGCAGCCACCGGATTGCTTGCACGTCCAATACCAAGCCCACCTTCCCAAAGTTTCCTTGATGCTTCCATCTTCTTTGTCATTTCAAAAATAGCTGGTGATACTGGAGATGGCTCCCGGTCTGGTCTGTCAGCGGTTGGTCTTTCGCGAATGTCCACTGAGAGAGTTCCTGCAGTGAATAGGTTGTCCGTGTCATCGTTTCTCTCGACAGAATCCACGTTCAGATCAGGTTCGGAGTCCTTTCTGCTTGATTCACTTTCAGAGTCATCTTTTACATCTTGCTCCTTGAACAAAAAAAAAAATCGATTATCAACTGCCTATTAAAGGGGCTAGGTCACGCAATTTTACGCAATATCTGCACTGATCAAATGGTCATAGAAATATTTAAAATATCAAAAAAAAGGGCTCAAAACTATAGAAGATCTCAAATAAAACACTGGAAAGCCAAGAAGGGACATGGATGGACAAAATTGGAGAGGATTAAAATGGATTGCATTTGGGTAAATCTGAAAAACGTCGGGCCACCTTTTTTCAAATTTATATCAGTATATATCAAAATGTCATTGACAGAGCTGGAAAATCATTCTCAGTTGTTATGTGGCCGTGATTTTGCAAATGAACGACTTTTGCTCTGCCAATCTGACGTTTAGAGCTCATAACTAACAAAATTAAACAAAATTACCTACAAATTAGCGTGACCTAGCCCTTTTAAGCATAGCTTCGATTCTACTTAACCAAAGGGTCACCACAGCCGAGCGTTGTTGTTGTCGAGTGTTCACAGTTATGTTAACTGTGCAAATGTTTTGCTCACGTTCTGAAACTGACAGTTACTAGCTATTAAGTAGTTCAAGTTTAAGTTGAACTTGTCGGATTCTTCATATGTGAATGTCTAGACAAAAATTAAAGGAGCCAAAAGTTTCCTTTCCACTTTCTTAATAAAATGATATCAAGGACTTTACCAACTGATACTAACACACTTACACCCCAGTGCGTTAAATGCCTTCTACGCAAAACGAAAATCCGTTGCTAATTGTACCTAACACAAAACATTTAACAGTGCTTAAGAAATCGAGTCTACAGTGTACATGTACATCATTCAGCCAACCTCGCTTTCCTTCACATCATCTTTTTCTTCACTTCCTTCATCAAAAGCATTTGTTACCATGTCTCCAGCAGCTGTAGTGTCATATTCCTCAGATTCTTGAACCTCTTTAGAAGCCTCTATATCATCCGGAATTTCACCTTCGGTTGAAGCTGACTGTTGCTGATTGTTGGATGATGTGACCATCTTTCCTTTCACTGCAGTACCCTGAAAGAAAATAAATGGTAACATTAAACTTGATTAATACTTCACATTTCTGATAGTATGTGTGCTGGACTCAAGCAGAGTCAGAGAACAGAGAACCTCTCTTACCCCTGATCCTTTAGATGGCTTCTGAGACATCATGTTGTCACGGCTGCTCTTTCTTGCCCTGGAACCACTTAACTGTTCTCTTTTTGTTTCATCTGAGCTTGAAGCAACTTTTCGCTTGCCACTTCGGTCAAATCTTGGTGGCTTTTCACGGTGAGGTTTAGGCTGTGATCTTTTCTCCGAGGAATCACTAGTCTTTCCACTTTTCTCCGAAGTTTGGTCTCTACTTTCTACTTTTGGTTTCGTTTTAGGAACAATCTGTACGGGTTCCTCGTTCTCTTCTGGTTCCTCTGGAGGTGCCAGTAAAGCAATTTCCTTCGTCATGGCAATATAGTCATCTTCTACACTTATGTCTTCAATCAAAGAGGCAGCAGAAGAGAGAACTGTTCCCTGATGTGAGCAAAAACAGAACATTGCCAGTTAAGTCATCATCTGCTGGCTTCTCCACAGAATGAACTACAAACAGCGTACCTGTACAAATTAAACTCACTGGAGGCAATCAACGGTCAATGTTATGCAAGCCCTGTTTAACCTTACTAACACGAAAAAATTCCTTTTGAATTTTCGTTCAAGGGAGGTGTTTTGTTACGGTTGGTAGATTAGCACTGATTAGCACAAGTGCTGACACTCAATCAGCGCCCTCTTGCTACATCACTGTCTGGTACAGTAAGTGGGACACCTCTAACAATCTACAGTATTCTCAGGTCCTTGGTCCTTTAAAACAAGTATACAAAACAAGAGGTACTACACAGGGAAAGAAACAATTAAACTCACCGGTTGGACAGGTCGTGTAGAGGATGGCTTACCACTTCCAACTGCGAGAGGATCAGGAATGGAAGACGTCACCACAGGAGTCACACCTGGTGGTTTGGCAGGGGTAACAATGAGAGGTTTGTCCCATGCATTAAAGACTGGAGGTGGCGGAGGTGACACTGGTCTTTCCACAGTAACTGGGCTGTTACGCTTGGTGGAATTTGCACTGGACGGATTGCTGTTCGATCCTGTAATAGTAGGTCCAATGCCTGCCTCTGAAATAGCAGTGGATGTCACTTTTCCAATTATTCCAGGCGCTTTACTCTGAGTGTTGGCCTGTGGCATATGCTGCTTACTGAACCTTGGAGGCTTTGATGATTGATTCTTTTTATTTCCCGTTTGATTACCACGTTGCCTGTTTTGTTCATCCATCTTTTTCTTTCTTTCTTCTTCTTCGCGCTGCCTGTCTTTGTTCTCTTTTTGAGTTCGACGAGATGTTACTTCAACAAAGCCACTGAGAGTTGAAGAGATGTCCGAGTCATCATCAGTCATGTCATCAATGCAGATGACTCCAGCAATGTTATGCAAGTCAAACTGTTGAATATCAGTCTTCCTTACAGGAGCTTCTTGCTTTCTTGGCAATTTGTTCTCAGCAACCCCAGTGTTGATACTATCCAGTCCAGTACTGTAAACATGTCCTTGCATGTCCAATCTCCGGTTCCCATCCTTGCTAAAACCATTTCTAGCAGCAGGCAAAGGTGCCCGAGGTTCCCCACTTGCAAATTTGGAACCTTCAACCTTTGCCTGCTGCCTTTCCACTAAAAAAGGCTCTCGTCTAGATGATGTGTTGCGTGTCCCGCCAGGTTCTCTGTTCTTGTCTTTCCTTGTCCTGTCTGCGGAGGAGCGTGGAGCAGGGAAACCTCTCCGTGGCGCAGACTCTCGTCGACCTCCTGGCTTATCACTTCTTAAGGACGAGCTTTCCTTCTGGGTATCACCAAGTTCTTCATCCCAGTCCTCTGTAACTGGTATACCTGGTCCTTCAGGTGATTCTTTTGGAAGTTGCTCTCTTCTACCTCTACCTCTCCCCCTACCTCTGCCAGGACCACTTTCTCTTCCCTCACCAGGTCGCAACCCATGAGAAAGGCCTCTACCCATGTTTGCACGTTCCCTTTCCTGTTGCTTCTGGAAACGGGGTGGCCGTTCCACTTCTCTCCTACTTCTACCAAACCCACCAGTACCTCGCCCTCCAGCACGTGTTGACACCTTTCCACGAATAGGAGATCTTGCAGAACGTAAACTAGGTCTCGATTTATCAATAGCCGTGCCACTCTCCTTTCCTCTCTTTGTATCATTCTCTTTTTCTACATCACTGGACTTCTCATCCCTTCTTTCTTCAGATGCAGAGGTAGCAGTTGTGTAACTGCTTGTGTCACTGTCATAATCATCTGAAAGTTCTTCATCTGTTGATTTTGAACGTCTGTAGTTATTTCCAAATCGTCCGCTTCCTACAGGCTGATTTGATCTGCCTCCACGCATCCCTGTCCGTACAGGTGGCTTGCCAAAGCGGCCACGGGATGAACGGTAACCACCTCTTTGGTTCCTCTCATCTCTCTGCCTTAAATGTTGCTGATCATTATCCTTTACACTGTTCCTTTTCGTCCTGTCATCCTGAAAGGAACGCCTGTTTCCAGAGTCCCTGTCATCGTGTTGAAACTGGTGGGATTTCTGTTCCTTTTCCCGCCCACCTCTATCCCGTCCTGTGGATCTTTGGTTTGTTTGGTCTCTGTTATAATTTCGTGCAGGGCGCTTTTCATCATAGTCCCAATCACGATCTCTGCCACTCTCCTGAGGTGTTCGCCTCTTATCAGTGAACTTCCTGCCTCCAGGTCGTTTGTCCTGATTGCCTCCACTTCTAGAATCATGTGAATATTGACCAGGCTTTCCAAAGCCACCACGTCCCTTTGGTTTCGTATCACTAGCTTCTCTACAGCTTTCCGTTTTCTTTCTTGCATCATCTTCTCCTTTTGATTTTTCAGCATCCTTGTCAGGTACTTTTGAAGACAAGTCTTTATCTTCCCCAACTTTGCTTCCATGCACCAAAGAATTCTCTTGGTCCTTCTTTTCCTCAGCAAGAGGCTTTTCTTCTCTCTTTATGGGCTCCTTGACATCTTTTTCAGCTTGTGAAGAACTACTTTCTAAAACCTTTTCATGCTTAACGGTGATAGCAACGTCATGAACTTTCTTAGCATTCTCATTAGGAACAGTATTGGTGTTCTCCTTTGCCACTACAATTTCCTTGTCCTCTTCTTTCTCTTTCGGTTCATCCTTAACAGTTTTCACAGGTGGTGAAGGTCTTGGTTCTCGTGCTCTGGTTGGTTTGCTTTCCTTGAAATCTCTACCATCTCTAACTCCCCTCTCTCCTCTTCCACGACCTCGATAACTAGTAGTATTACCACCAGTACCACGGCCATGGCCCCGTACAGGGAAACTAACCCTACCATGACCATGAGATTCTGAAAACCGTTCACGTTTTGTTTCACCACGACCAGCAAATCTTCCCCTTCTCTCAGGCAATTGTCCTCCATCTTCATTATCATCACGCTTTCGTTTTCCCAGGTCTTTGAAGTCTTCACTACGTCTGTTATCCTGCGGTCTCGTATCTCGTTTTGAACTACGTCTTTCTTCTCGTCTGTCTCTTGCCTGGTCTCTTTTCTCAGGAATAGGCTTTGATGCACTATCAGGACTGTCTTTCCTCTCTCTTTTTTCATGTACCCTCTCCTTTGAAGCCACATTTTCTTTGTTAGATTCAGAAAGCCGTGGCTTGTCAGAGTCACTTTGTTTTCTTTGCCTCGTATCACCCGACCTGAAACTTTTAACCTCATCAAACACTGGCATGTCCTGGTCATCTGGCTTCCTCTCCACTATATTGCCATTTGGTCTACTAGTTTCAATAGAACTCTCTTTTGCTTGTTCCTCAGTTTTGTCTGACTTGACAGGCTTATCAGGTGGACCAGGGGGTGTTCGCTTTTCACTTTCTCTATTTGGCTCACCAGTGCCACTTTCAAGCGACTTGACACTTGCTATATCATCTCCAGCTGTGCTACTACTATCAGAGCGTTTCATTATTCTCCTGACAGGCTGATCAGGTTTAAAGGGTTGCGAAGGTGAAACAGGACCTGAAACAAAACAGGAAATACTCATACATGGCCTCCCATTTTGAGAAAATAACATAAAATAACATAACCTCCTTCTACCATGTTGTCGTTTACATTTACTTCAAACTTTTACAATTGAAGTTTTAAAAGACCAACACATATCTTTATCACCAGTCCATGCAAACACTAGTCATAAAAACAGTTAGCGAACATTGTTTCTGAATGCTTGTAAATCTGCTTAAGGAGATACTATAAAACCTTGAACTTAGAACTGACGAGTTTCAAAAAACTAGCAAAAAAGCGTTTAGGAAAGATACACTTTAACCAGCTGAAGCCCGACCACATTCTCATTAATGTACTTCTCAAACTCATTAATGATTCATCAAGTTTACAAAACGAAAATCATGACCGTGACTGTGTTTGGATATCTGATCTTAATTACCATAGATTTTTACAACTTTATTTCTCCATTTTCTCCTTAGATTTAGTTTCGATCGAGAAGATACATCAAACACTCAAGACAGTGTTTGACCACATTTCCAAACACCTCAAAGTTCGTTAAAAATACTCCGCGACATATCATATTTTCAACTCTCTTCTCGGTGTTTGGAAATGTGGTCAAACAATGTCTTGAGTGTTTGATATATTACACAAAGCACCATGACGTAATCCTGATATGTGTACTGTATCAGTACAATCATTCCTTAAACAAGACTATTCACCCACCTGAATCAACCATTGGATAATGACTGGTAACTGATGGCAGTCCCTCCGGGAACTCTCTGAGTTGTGGAGACCTAGCCAGCTGCTGCTGCTGCTGGTGGTGCTGTTGGTGATGTGGATACTGCTGTGGATATGGTTGTTGTTGCTGATAATGCTGTTGCTGCTGGAAGTGTTGCTGCTGTTGCTGCTGTTGCTGCCTAAGTTGCTGCTGCTGGAAACGAGGTGGAATGTCTCTTGGTGGGTGGTGATGAGGTCGTGAACCCCTTGATGCACTGGATCTAGAAGCATCACTGGATTCACTGTCATTTCTCTGCCTATTGACATGTTCTGGAAGCTCATTTCGAATTGAGACACCATCCTGTTGGTTCACTGCTAAGTTCTGCAGTTCAGAGTCTCTACTAGGACTTTCTGACATTCCTTGCTCATTCAAAGTGTCTTTACTACGAATATCTTTTTCAATGGAATCCAGTTCTTCTGCCCAAGCATCATCTCCTTCTTTTGCACTCTCCCTTCTCACCCTTTTTAATTCTAGTTCCTTAAGTTTGGCTGTTGCAGCTGCCTTCTGCTCTGCTTGTCTCCTTAATTCCTCTTCCTCTCGCCTTTTCCTAGCCCTCTCTACTGCAGCACGCATTTCCTCTTGCTGCTTTACTCTGCGTTTCTGCCATTCATTCACAACTGGTTCTTCTGACTTGGGTACTGATTGCCCTTGATCAGAACTAACTGGGGTAGGAGGATGAACTGGTTGCCCTCCTCTCTGCTGCACAGACAAATGTTGAGGGTAGGGCATTGGCCACCCTGGAGTAGGAGGAGAGCCTCTGCTTTCAAAGGGCCTAACTCCAGGACCTTGAGGAACTTGCCTGTTTTCAGAATAAGGATGGGGCGTCCCTGATGATTCAGTCCAGGCTGATCGTGCTGGAGGTGGTCCCATTTCTTTACCCTGTCACAAACAAGAGAAAAGTGATTACAAGGTTCTATCATTTATTTGAACTGCGAGGGAAAGGACCTTAAGCATTTTCACAGGCTTTACTTTTGCCCCTGAATGTGCTAGGTTCATGAAAATAGTGATCTTTCAGGTTGTACAGAAAACTGATGCACTACTAACAAGGGGTCAGAGGTACTAAACATTACAAGATTGTCTTCTATGCCTAGTGAGAACCCTGTTTATGTACCCATACTACCTTCAAGCATAAATGTAATGGTTTATTTCATTGAATTCATCACCATCTTTACAACATGGTATCAGACACCATTTATGTGAGATTTCATTGTATAAGCGACACTAAACTGTTTGTTTGTTGGTTTGTTTTTGTGAAAGGGAAAATGACATCACTTACAGTTCTGCCTTCATTGCTTTGCCATCTTGTTTCTGGTTCACCACTTGCAGTTTCTCTCTCAGGTTTAGTAGATGTTTCACTAGAAGGCTTTTCATCATCATCAAAGTCTTCAAAGTCCAGCTTTGCAGCGTAATCAACTTCATCCTGAGCACCAGCCCACCCGCCTTCCTCCTCTTCATCATTATCTGCCATTGCCTGTATATCTTCTGGTTTGAGGATTGCTGGCCTGCCATACCCTTCACCACGACCCATATCTGCAATCTTGCTGGCATGCATAGGTCCTGGACCACCTGGTCTGTGTCCTGGACCTCTGTAATAATTAATATACTGCAGTTGTAATCTTATGCTACCTCAAACCTTGTTTATGGGAACTAAAACAAAGATCGTATCCATTTTGGAGGCAGCAATGTCTTGACAATTCTGACAGGATTGGGCGATTCCAGAAAATATCCATACCTAACCATAGATGGCATCCATATTTTAAGCTCCCCTTACCTTTAGAATTTCCAAAATGCTCTATTCCCCATGCCTTCCAAATTCCGAAATCATTAACCCCTCTGCCCCCTCTCTTTCGGATTTCTGTTTTTTACTTCTGCCCCGTGGAATTCCTAATTTGAATCCCTACAACTTGCAATGATAAAGATTTTTCTACGGGGCTTGAAATTGTGACAGATATGATCGCATGCATTCATGACTAAATGTTTGGCAACCAAAACTTCCTTGTCTTCAATCACAATTTTTCGACATTACCAATGACATTCACTCGAACAGATGCAATTAGACCGGTTTCTTTATGAATATGTATTCCTGGCACATATTTTGCAGTGGCTTGCAAACAAAGAGCTTGATGTATGACCTACGTTCTATCGGTTTTCTTCTGTCAATGAATGCAAATACATGCCTGATCGGTGCATGCCTTGTTTTCTGCTTTCATTGGTCATCAGCAGTGTCATCAGTGCATTCAGGAGTACACACTCTTGTCTGTCCTTTTCTGAACCCACCCCCTCAGTGCCTTCAGAATTCTAACTGCAAGTATCCCATGCCTTTGGAATTCAAGATCAAAGAACCCCCCTTGCCCTCAGAATTCAAAAAAGTCATTTGTGTTATAGGTATTGATGTTTTCTGGCATTGTCCATTCTTGCTTCAACACAACCTTATAGAAATGCCGGGGAACCTGTAACAGCCTTCTCCCCATTGAGGCGAGTAATAATTAAATAAAAATGCAAGAACCAGAAGAAATAATCTGGCTCCTTCAATCACCAACTTAACCTGTAAACCAGTTAACAAATATGAGGCAAGCTTACTGATAATATTTTTAAATGTACAAACTCAACAAATGTACATAAACAAGGGTGATGGTGGATTTACCCCGTTTGGACCCACTTACCCATATGAATATGGAATACACATCTTGTTAGTAATCTGACCACTGAAAGCATCATTTTATATTCACAGATACATTACAGTGACATAATCTGCTACAAACCTTGGGTGGTGATCTGGAGGATGTCCATGAGAATGCCGGCTTGGTCCATATCCTTGTGGTCCATTGCCATGGTGATGAGAAGGATAGCTGTGAGCAATGTTCTTTCCATGTGTACCATGCTACCAAGAAAAGAAACCATAACAATAAGCTTTGGACACTTGTACTACAACGTCTCAGTTCTAACGTTAATCTCTTATATATATAAGAGATGCCTTCAATGTACAGGTATCACCAGGGAAAATAAAAACTTTGTACTAACCTAACCACATTGCCAGCCTAAACTACATTGCATAACTGGACTAATTTATATATTACAAGAAGTTCACAATAAATGTTGTAACTTTCACATCAAAAGTATCAACAGTAATAAAACCATATCACTAATAAACCAGTTGCAAGTTCAAGAACATTGTACATAATTTGCATCTAATTTTCTAAAAATTCTTCTCTGCTGTTGAAGGACCTATAAATGCAGTTAAATGCAATTTAACGGAGTTAACAACAAAGAGCGCCAGTGTTGTCTGGAGTCAGCGGCGTTTCATACATGGGCATGTGCCAGATCCCATGTGCTCTTTGACTGAAGTGTGTTTAACGTTACAGGCGCTAGCGTGTTATTTGCGTGGCAGTTCATGGGACCTCATCTTCAAGGCTTCCTCCCTCCCCCCCATTTCCCTCCCTCTTTTCCACTGTTCACACAGTGTGACGGGTGCCTGCTCTCCCTTCTGCGTGGGGGCTCATGGCTGGCTTGCCAGGATTTGCCAGCCATGGGAGCAGTCTCCATCTAGGAGCTGGCTGCCAATAGTGGAAGCTCCTGGATATCACAGGCACCCAGCCTCCATTTTGCAATGCAGTTGTTAATCACTGAAAAAAACATTTCTGAGCTAGATGAATGTGTGAATGTCACAAAATTTCTGGTTGAAACTGTTTTTAAAAAATGTGGTCTTTTGTGAGCTATCAAAGATAGGGTTGTTTAGTCATGAACAAACTTGAGTAAAGGGCATAGGGTCTACATAAAGCAGCCTAGTAGACCTGGAATGGATGTCAGTGCTGTTACTCTTTTCTAGGTGACTTAAAATATTACATGCTTGTTTTTGTAACCAGAGATCTGGGAGGGGGCAGTGGTAACACCAAACAGCAACTTGATGTCATAGTGGCTCACCTGAAGGACATGAAAACTTCCAAATAGGTCTGCAAAATAAAAAAATTCAAACCTGATAATCTGGAGGCCCCCTATATTGATGTCCTCCCCCATATCCAGGTCCTGGTCCCCCATTGTAAACATCTGTTCTTTCTCTTCCAGGCCCATAATCTGAAGGTGAGGGACCTGGCATACAAAATAATACTGTTTTCACCTATTTTTAACATTTACTGTCTCTCTTACTAAGATTTAGGGACAAACCCAAATTACATTTAGGAGCATTACTACATGACTTTCCTTGTGCATGTGTCCTTGACATATGGGAAATCAGTAAGATTACAATCATTGCACTGCTTCTACTTACTGAGCTCTCTTTTGTAATAAAACAAATGACCAGAATTAAAGGCTATGTGATGAAAGGTCAAAATAAATGTTACTTCAAGAAGTGTTGAAGACATCAGAAGTTCTGACACTAGAAAGGTACAAGATCATTACCTGGGCCACTGCGTTCCATCCAGGCAGGCTCGTCTAAAGTAAAAAAAGGCGGGCATTCAATACTTACAGGTACAAGATGTAGCAGATTTTATTGAATGTACACATCTTTAAGATTTTATATCAATTACTTTAATTGTTATAGTGGCATCAATACTCAAGGAAGTCAAGAATTCATCCAAAAGTTTTTATTTAGATGGCTCAATATGGTTCAGATATCATATGATTGTACGTGCATAACCTAAAAACCGCTCATTGTCCTTCAACATGTGTCGCACACCAAAATCCAGCTAGCGGTCACCTCTTTCTCACCAAACGAATTTTGCCAGCAGCCAGCACTTAGTGACATCCCTGGGTTCCAACAGTGAAACCTGTATTAAGCGGACACCCTTAGGACCCTCAATAGTGTCCGCTTAATACAGGGTGTCTGCTCTAGACAGGTTCAGTAATACTAGTTAATTATTAACCCTTTTGTAACACAGTGTAACACAGTGTAAGGTCAAAGACCGCTCATAGCACTATGTCCAGTCTGTCACTGCATCAATCTGGAATAATTTAGATAGGTTTAAAACGACATCGATAAACAATATTAAAGGTGTCTGGGCTGAGTTCTTATAAGTAAAAAGCCCTTGAAGTGTATGTTCATTGCAGGTTTTGTGCTACAAAATGGCTTAATATTGGTGTCCGCGTCCGCTTAATAGAGGTGTCCGCTGAACGCAGGTGTATTTTACAGTAAATGTGGGAAGAATATTTAGGGACTCAAGCTGGTGTCCACTTAATAGAGGGTGTCCGCTTAATATGGGGTACGCTTAATACAGGTTTCACTGTACGGCTATCTTATGATCCAACTCTGCTCAGTGCAGGTTCCAAGTGGGTTCTCTTATTATAGCTTATCACACTTCTCCAATAACAAGCCATTGTTCTTGGCAGAGGTCTAGGCAACAAAAGAGAAACACCAGAGAAATTTATCACTGCATGGCCAAGTTGGCCATCTGTGGTTGTGTAAACTAATCCAGGAGAGCATTCTGAGGTCACTCAGCCAAATGCCAAATGGTTTCAAAATTAAATCTCTGACACTGAAAATAACTTTTGCACCAAGGTATATCACGTACTGCCATCAGAAAACAAAAACACCTAGTACCAAACCTTAGTTATCTTGAGTAAATTCACTCAGATAGTTATTCCTTAGAGCAGTTTTCAATTGAGTGTCAAAAGTAACCAGGCAATTAATTTGGTTTGGAATTACTACGGTTTGAGATTGGGTGAGTAGTCTAATTGGTAAGTAATTGGTTTGGTTTTGGTTTTATGACACTCAATGAATGAGTTGCCAGTAGCCAGATACTTGTGTTTGCGCCAGGGGATCGCCAGGGGATCGCCAGGGGGCAAACATTGCAAGTCGCCAGAAGGAAATGTATGGCGAAAAGTCATTTCGACACCCAAAAACATGGTTTTGGGGAGAGATCAACACTTTTTTGCCGTTGTTTTATTGCAAATGGATTTTGGCAATGTTGATACATAGAAAATGTAAGTTTTTGTTTGAATAACCATGAAACAAGTAATAAAATTTACCGATAAACTCCCTTTTGCTTGCGGGAGGTTTATTGTGAAATACATTGAAGAGGATATTGAAAATTTCAATACATGCCTGATCTACTACCCTGAGGCTACCTGGAGCAAATGGTCAAAAAGACCCTCCAAGAAGTTAAATATAAAGACAGAAAAGTAGCTCCAAAACAGAAATCGAAAATTGCAGAAGGAACTACATTGTACTACCCTTTGTGTCGGGCAATTTCACTCAACCGTCAATACCAAACTTTGGAAAGCATAATCACGTACAAATGGCACTTTTAAATACAAACACTCAGAGATATATTCAAGGAGCCACCTGTGATCTGTTATAGAAAAGGAAAATCACTGAAATACGTACTTGTAAAAGCAAAACAAAGGCTTTGAGCAACACAGTAGCCACACAGCAAGAGTCGCACGGACTCATTTGTCATTAAATCAACCCCAGACAGTGCAATGATCGCCACCAGGCTTATTTCCAGTATTATTTGTATGACTGAGCTTTCAAATAAGCCAAAAGTAGCCCGCACACAACTTAAAAGGCTTTACTGGGTTATTTCCTCTCGATTTAGACCTAGTTAATTTGGTAATATTTTCCGACCATAACGCGATGTAAATTTCACAATAAACCTCACAAAAGCAACAGAGTTTATTGGTAAATTTTGTCACATATTTCAGGGTTATTCAAACAAAAACTTACATATTCCATGTATCAACATTGCCCAAATCCATTTGCGATAAAAACAACGGCGAAAAAGCGCTGATCTCTCTCAAAAATCGTTTTCTTGTACCTCAAAACAACTTTTTGCTATACATTTCCTTCTAGCGACTAACAATGTTTGCTCCCTGACGATCCCAGAGTTCTTCGCGCAAACACAGGTATCTGATTACTGGCAACTCGTTCATTGAAAACCGCTCTAAAAGTACAGTATGTATTTTCTTGGTACAAAACAATAGGTGGAGCCATGCCAACTTACGCATGTTGCGCATCATAGGTCTCTGACCATGCTGTGTGGGAGGGGGATCCTTTCCTTCCATGTGTGGTGGCAACCTTTCCACAGAGTTTCCACCACCCAACACTGGGAATTCCCGATTGAAATATGGCATCTCCTGGTGAGAGTAGGACTTCCCTACAGAAATAAGTTAAAAAGTTATCAGTTACTAATGGACAGTGTACATGTAACAATGGTAAACCAGATCCAATAAGAAAACAGATAAGAGTTGACATGTTTCGGCAAAAACTTCATGTGCCCTCACTGACTGTTGTGAGATGTCCATGATTGCATACTAAATTTACGCATACACCTTATGATAAATGACCTGATTCCTAAAAAGTCACCACAGCACTCATAATTCTGTCAAATATGAAGTAACATGAAAATGACACTATGTGAAGCTTTTCATAAACATAGGCACACGAGGCATGCAAGAGTTATTTTCTTCTCTGTGAAGTGCCGCAGATAGGAACATTCATGCAGCTTTTAACAGTAAGGATTTGGTTAATTTGACAAGTTTTTTTGGTTGCAATGTACAGCAAGAAAGAAACTGGGAATTTATAATGTACATGCGATGTTACATCGGTCATGTTAAATACTAAGCCATAAAATGTTTGACTGAACAAACTACAGTAATCTGACACGTCTCCAAATAAATGTAGCTACCATGTTATTTTCTGACAGGCAATTTGATTTGTTGTTTGATACAACCCACACTGTGATTGGTGTGACATGTGCACATGCATAACTCCCTCACTCACCAATCACATAGCCCTTCCAACCCCCAAGAGGAATTTTTGCTCAAAAATACTCAAGTTAATTAAGAGACCTTTGCACATTTTCCATGAGTCGTAAGTTTACCCTTTTTACACAACACAACACAACACTACTTCACTGAAAATAGAAAGAAAGGGAAAAAACCTCTCTGACACGTTGAAAGTCTGACTTAATTAAATTGCACTTTAACTTGGTGACACGCAGTCTTCAAAGAACATCTGAGCAGTTTTCATACTTTTTACCTTTAAAAATATCGGACTGAAATGAATGTCATCAAATAAAACTATTAAACTGCTACTGCAGAGACGTAAAAAACCGTCCAGAAATGAAAGCTTCTTTTTTGTTTAATATCCTGGAAACAATAGCCGATAACTTGTCAGCTGTAATTGAATTTACTCCCATACAAAAAACAAAAGTGTTAAGTTACCATTTGTAACTAAAGATAGCAAACATCTCGAGGGAAAGAGTGGTGATGATTCGTCAGCTCTAATTGAATTTACTCCCTTGTGAAAAACAAGAGTGTCAAATTACCCTTTGTAACTAAAAAATAAAAATATCTTGTTATATTTGCATGCAACAAGAACAAAACAATCGTTACCTGCACCTACTATTGTAAACGTTTGAACTGTTTCAAATCTCAAAAGAAGCAATGATTCGTGACCTCTAATTCAATTGAATTTACTCCTTGTGAAAAACAAAAGAATCAAGTTACCTTTGTAACTAAAAATGAAAATATCTTGCTGCATTTGCATACTACTAACTCATGAACTGTTTCAGACCTCAAGGCTCATCTCGTTTATAACTAAAATCCTCAACCTAACCCAGAGAAAATGTCGAAGTACACCCAATATATGAATACTTCTTCCTCTTTTATAGAAAAATAAAATATGGCCGTTCTGAACTCTATCGGGATCAAATCTTCTCACATACCATTTACCTTCACAACAAGAGATTTGATTGGCTGTTTATAGTACATCCAATCTGATTGGTGTGACATACATACATCTCTCACTCACTCACTCACTCACTCATCCACTGACTGGTCCATAACATACCCGACGTGCCCACTAAGAGGTAGTATTTACAAAAAAATAACTAAAAAAGCATGCATCTCAGTAGCCCATTAGCATTCTATCCTGGACATGTGACTTTCGTAAATTTTGATCAAATTTGTTACTGCCTAAATTTTGACCCCAACAATCTGACTTGCATCAGTACTACTTCAAACAGCCAAGTCATGAACCATAGACTGATTTTGGATTAAACTTGTGCATTTTCAGGACTTTCTTGCCCTATGTGTTCATCAAAACATTGCCATGGTCCTAGACTATTAAAGGGAATATTGGCTACAAAAACAGTTTTGTTCCAAATCACAAGATGGTGTTTGTGTTAAATATTATTGTTTCAGTGATTTGAACTTGATAATTCTTTGCCTATTTTGAACGCTGGGCTTTTCTTTTTAGCTATTTCTTGGATTTCAAATTTCCTGCATACTGCCATGTTTATTTTTTCAAAGCTTGATGGGAAATTATGACATCATTATGCAGTGGGACTTTTTAAAACACACTGAATCTAGAGATATAAAAGTGCTTCTGATCATTTAATAATTCACATTCCAGACAATTATGTTCAGTTTCAACAAGAAATCTTCTGTGGACTCTATACTGAGATCTCTGACCAAGCAGTGACATCATAAATTACCATAAAGTAAACGTGGTGACACCCCAAACACTTTGTATTCAAACCACTTACAGACATATCAACTAAAAATTCCAGAATCAGTTAAACGGGACCAGTGGGTATACTTTGGAACTTGAACTGCTTTTCAGCCAAGATTCCCTTCAAACTACATACTATGCATATCAACTGAACAGATGCCATGGTTGTCACAAAATTTTAAAGTACATGGGGTTATTGTTCAAGCAACCAGCTGATTTTGCCTTGTTTCTAAAGAATCAGGTAAATAACAAGATTGTGAAGTAAACGTAAATGATGATTTTCACCGCCAGCCAGCTAGTTGACAACCCAGAGCTAAAAGTTATTTTCTGCAGCAATGGAAACTAAAAGTGATTCATGAAATAGTCAGCATCACATTACATGATTCATGATCTGATAGAAAACAGGACTGTGATTCAGGATCCTCACCACCCACCCCAACGTTACTGTCCTGGACGAAATTTAGGGACTGAGAAATGCTGTGGGAATACAATCCGAAGGCAAGTGCTTCTATCTTGATAGAGAAGAGAGGAAATGTTCTCTCTTTTGCCAAAAAACACTCCTTCAGTTGCAATTATCAAAATAAGTTTAGTTCTGAGTTTTTTGAGTGTGCTGAATGTTTTTCAACATTCTATTATATAGTGACTAATAACAACCACTGAATTATCATTCTTATATTTCCTTTTTTCTACAGACTTTACATCAGCCTGTTTCATCCTCTTTGACCCAGTTTCACACAAAAACAACCAAATTCAGACATCTTCATGTGTTACATACACTTTTAACAGAATAACTGCTTGTAAATTCACAGATCAAGCTTGTCTTTCCAGAAATTTTCACATGCCAAACACTAATTTTTGCTCTCATCAAGGATCCCATTAACTCTAAATGCTACCCTTTTCCCACATGTACGTAACACACAGATACAGGAATGATAATCAGGGATTATGGCTCCTGAAAAAGGCTACACATACCTTCTGCAAAGCTTTACAAAGAACATATTATTTCATTATGATGCAAAAGCTCCACATATTATACAAATCTTGGCTCCCCAAAATAGTGAGCCTCTGATAGTAGTAATAGGAAAGGTTTCTTAGGGTTGCTCCATAGGGTAATCATTTATGGCATTCTGCACGCAAGTGTTATGTCTTGAATGCTGTTTTTCCATTTGTTTTTTCACCCAGTCCTCTCAAACTTATTACATGTGATAGACAATGATTAAATAGTGTTTTACTATCATCTGTTAAAATTTTGGGTTTAAGTCTTGAATTACAAATACCCAAAGCAAACGTGTTCTTTACTTTTATTATGGCTTTCTGATTTTCTTGAATTTCCTTCAGTGAAATCCTCCAAAATTCTCACAGCACATAGCACGTTGCAGGAACGAATTTTAAACACGAAAAAAGCAGGGTTTGAACAGGCAGTTTTTTCAAGTTTGCAAATTTGACTTTTACCACTGTGAAAAAACTGCTCCTACAGATTTCCCTGTAGAACGAGCTCTAGTTCAAGTAAAATATTTACTACCAGTCTGCCAAATTTTACAGAATTTCAGCCAAGGGAACACAAGAAAACTCACTGTCAGTTGTACTTTTTGAGCTCATGTTGACGTCATATAATATCAAAAAGCACTGTCATTTTCCTTCCAGCACATGCAGATTACTTGAGTTTTCATCCTCAGCGCATGTGATTGCAAAACTATAGGGAGCCACCTTAAATGCAAAAGTAACAAAAGTTGTTACTTTTGCAATTTTACAGTACGAATATACCACTTGCAACTCGATTTCAAGTAACCAATGTATACCATACAAGGCGTTACATAACTATTCTGCAACAGGTGCTGCAAACCACCCAACAGTACATAACATTGTGCACAGAATCACACTTTCTACGACTACAAATAAACTGAATTACTGGGCACATAAATATTTTAAGAGCATGAAAAAAAATGCTTTTGAATTTGGTAGAAAACAGAAAATCTCCAGCAAACCAACCACCCCAGGATTTTCGTTAACAAGAGTGAAAATGAAACAAAAGCTTTAAGTAGTCATTAATACTTCATAATATTGGAGCGACATAGATGCCATCATTCAGGAGCACAGGAGCAATAATCTCATGAAAGGCAAATACATATAGCGTAGACATCGACAAGCCAATAATTTTAATACTGGTGAAGATAAAACTTCCTTGTCATGAGTTATCACTGAGTTTATTATACGCCAGAAACGATATGTTAATTGTCAAACTGCATATACTCCTTCGTCAAACAAAACAAATTATTCGCTTAGAAACTAAAACTTAAATTTTGTCATTTCTTACCTTGACCACCACCCTCGTTTGATGATACACTGCCCCATGTTTTTCCTTGAGATTCTTGCTGTTGTTTGGCCGGTTGTGTTTGTGTCTGCCCCGAGTTTTGCGATTGTGGTTGAGGTTGTTGTACATGCTGTGGATGAGATGGCGGCGCTATAGGCCGCTGCGGCTGCAATAGCGGCTGCTGAGAAGTAGGCGCATTTGTTTGCGATGGCGTAGAACTTGGAGCTACTGTTTGAGAAGTAGTTGCTGGAGGAGTTTCCGAAGGTTTCTCCTTCGCACTGCCCCATCCTCCACCACCACTAGGAACTAAAGAAACTGTAGGATCGTTGCCGGAGTTTTCGCTCTTCAAAGACGGAAGATTTGCAGGCGGAGGGATTCGACGACTTGCACCGACTTTTCCAAGGCTCTGTAGCCCATGGCGAGCAGTTCCTACAATTCAATAACGTCTGACTTAGGAAAAACCAAAATTATAGTTTTCATGTACCATTCTTATTACACAACACGAGTGTAAGTCGCAGCGTCCACGATACCGGAAGCCGCGTTTGAAAGACTCACATTTACAACTAAAGAAAAGCAGAAATGGCTCCAAGACGCCGTTGAACGTATGAATGTATTCCTAATTCCAAAGGATGTAAACTCGTTGGAATCAGGGAATTCAACCTACAATTATAGTAAAGATACAGACCTGAAGATGTCTTGGTTTCAACCTTAGTTCCTTTGTACGTCTGGTTTAAGTTGAGTGAAGAATATTTCGTCTTCCCCGCATTTTCCTTTACTTTAAGCCCAAACCTGTCGGACATTCTGGATAGGTAGTCATGAAGATAAGAAGCGGTGAAAAATGCCCCAAACTTGCAAATTCCTTCGACGTCAAAATTCTTCGTGCAAACTCAATATGGCGGAAGGGCGACAATACTGGTTGACGTTTGACGGAGTTATTCCTCGTTCTAACAGTTACCTTCCAGTAGAAAATGTAATGGAGGTTTTCTTGAGGTTTTCCTTTCTAACTTCAAATCAGCCTGAGGCTTTGTACTTGAAAGATTACTTGGGATGGTTTGGATGAAATCTCAAAGTCAAGATGGTGGAAAAAAGCAACAACGTCAAAGACAGCAGCAAATTAAAATTTTATACCGCGCTCGTACACGAAGAATTGTATGCGAAATGACGTATCGTGATTACGACACGCTCCGACTATGGTCGAAGATTACCGAAGAAAGAGCGTCGTTTTTCCGTTGCTTGGAAACGGGCTTCGAGAAAGACGGATTTAGTCATCAACGTTATATAAAGGACTCCGTAAAGCATTTTATTTCCTGAAAGTATTGTAGTTCACTTCAAAGCTCTGTGCAATATTGGCCAATATATACGTAACTTATTGAAGCCTAATTCCTGCATCTACCATTTTACCAAGACGCTAAGTGAAGATTTTACATTCTCAGAAGACAGAAAAAAAAAGGAAAGGAAAAAACAGAAATTCGAAGAGCAGAAGAAACTTTCAATAATAATTTTATGCAATAATATTGTGCTCTCAATTTAGAGACAGTTCTGGAAACTTGCTGAATCTCAAATATAGCACGTTTCGTATCTCTTTATTCCTCGGTCTTCGCACCAAATCACGATTTTCGCCCGCGCACTTGCGTTGACTTAGGATAACGGCCTGACTTTGGTCGGGATCAAATCTAAATCTGCAAGAAAGTCGTCGCAAATTCTTCACTGTTTGTGTTTGTGTGCCGACCTTTTCCAAAAGATAGTGAACGACGCACTACGAGAAGTAGTTCGTCTAGACGCATTAAAGTTAATTTACGACTGCATTACTACCCTGAAACTCTAGTTTCGTAGAACGTTTAATGTCTAAAGTTCTTGGTAAGCGACCAGAGTGGCTTACGAGAGTGACCAGCTCTAGTTCAGTAATACTAGCGCTTTTTTTAATGCCGAGGTGGTCACCTACGAGAACTGTTATTCGACGGTACGTTCTAATCACCGAAGTAAATCCCACATGTCCATTTCCCTAATCCTTCGGAAATAAGCCCTTGAATCACAGTACAGCAAGAATTCCCTACTCAACTATCCGCGAGCAGGCTCAAAAGATTGCGCATAGACCACGGAAATTTAGTTATTAAGTCTTTTCAAGTCTCATGTTAAGGTTTCTTTCCTCATTTTCCGCATTTTTCACTCTCCGTATTTTTCCACACCTCATTTTCCACACTCCTCATTTTCCATACTCCTCATTTTCATACTCCTCATTTTCCACACTCCGCACTCCCCATTTTCCACGAGCGCACGTTGGATATGAGATGGTAGATCGAGAGCCAATGAGGCGCGTAGCGCCAAGTTGGCTATAATCATCTCATTTCCAATAAGAGCGAAGGAATAATTGTTTTTTTTTTAAAAAAAAACACCCACAAAATATAGAAAACGAAACTAAAATATAAATGAAAACGCCCCAAAAAATCACGCGCTCGCTTAATTACCATATTTGTAGAGCATGGTATAATGGCTCATGACCCATGATGACCAAGCCACTGAAACCTCTCGAATTCATCATTCAATGATCCAGTTTTTAATAAATGCTTGGATCCAAGGCAAGACCCAGCAATAATTTTCTACTTTCTTTCCGAAATTGCCTCGCATCCACGTTGAACTTTGATGTAACTGCTGACTGCTTGCAGCGCAATAGCGCCAGCAGCGGTTTTCTGAAGTGACGGCTTCTTCGGGCTATTGGAACTACAAAACGAGCGGAGATCCTAGAGATCGGCCGTGTTCCATCGACAAGAACGTTTTTAACGGATTTGGCCATTCGAGATACTGGTTTTATTACGTCATTGAAAATGACAGCTGCTGGTGTTATGCAATTTTTCATAGTTGATGAAAAAGATAAACGGCAACAATCTATGACAATTAATGACAATGGAGCCATTATTTTCGGGCATGGCATCACGCGAGAGTTGATTTCCATATTTTTGCAGCGCGTGGCGCTGAGAGTAAGTACGACCGCTTGCGGTTTATCGTCTCACGGCGGAAGACTTAAGAGCTCACTTGCGCGTTTTTTATGTCCCAGGACGGAGGCAGTTTAATTGATTACTTTTTCGAAAAAGTCACAGCCAGTAAAAACAAACAAGTCACGTTTTTTTCCAGCTAGGGATAGTGTTTTAAATCAGTTTTTAGCAAGCTAGACGCTGAACGGAAATCCCAGCCAGTAAATGATCTATTGCTAATATTTACCAGGTAATGCTAATATTTACGTAGCTATGGTAACGGTGCGTCCCATAGACTTGATAAGTAGAATCTACAGGATGCACCAGCTAGTTTACAGCTGCGCCAAGGAAACAAAATATCGAAGTAAGCATGTATGTGCAATTGGTTGAGAATATATAACTACTATAAAATATCTAAGAATGTGTAAGAGTATAAAAATGCATATACATTGCACAGATAAAAACTATGCAAACGTAACATAAGAAAACGGGTGAAAAAATTGTTAAAATAAGTTAACATTTGCCAGCTGATGTCTACGTCACTTAGTGCATAATTTTTTCAAATAAGTAGAATTCTTTCGCAGAAAGGATGAAACAACAATATAATTCTCTTGTGTCGTAATGATTAGAAAAATGTCTAAACAGGAAAAACCTTCAAACAGTTTCATAGGGTAGCTTTGATCTCTTTAAAAGTTGACATGGCAACGAATTTTGATCTGACTTTTTCTTGATATAAATGCTTTACAAATTTAGATTACACGCCGAGTAACATAACTTATTTGTTCGTATCAATTACAAGCTGCACTGAGCTGGACTCCAGGGCTGACAATTTTGGGAGTTTGGAAAAGGTCGGCACACAACGGGAGTCATGTTTCTGGGAGGTGAAGCAGGGACATGCCCTTTTCAGTGTACCTGTAGGATGCATGTTGCAGGGACAGTACGCAAGCTTCTGCACACAAAGGGAATTGAGGCATAAGATTGTGTTGTATAGCAAAGACATTTTGCAAAAGTAGTGCAATCGATGCGACATAGAAGTTAAGGTCGTTTTCCCCCCACTTCATTACCCACGAATTCAAACCGACTGAATTTCACGCAACAAGTTAAGGGGACCAAATTTTGTCACTGCACCAGAAGTTCGCATTTCACGCTGAGAGAATTGTCACTGCTACATGGCCCCGCTTCATGTCCCTTCAACATGTTCCGCGCGTCTTATAAACCTGGCTACACGTCTCCTTGAGACTAACTAAAATGAGGTAAAGTGCAGTCGATAAAAGTTTCTGGTAAAAACAGGCGCCATAATCGATCGATTATGGATCCTGGTAAAAACTATTTACTGTACATTTCAAATTATTTAATGCACAAGTCATAATTTCATTTTCCTAGGAAGAATTTATCAAACTATGCTAGTATTTTATCGCACTAATATTTTGGAGATACAATTGCAGGGCCTTGCCATGAAGTAAAGGCGCCGCAATGTAATTACAGTTAATTTTTGATACATATTTACAAAACAGTTTCCCTGTCTATGACGAGCAGTTCAGTAAAAGAAGATTTTTCTGACTCGTTTTGGAATTTTCTCTCTGTTAAATCGCCTCTCTTAAGACAAATAAACATGAGTAAAATCAACAGTCCAATAGTCTCAATGCCACCCGCAGAAAAGAAAGTTGCAAGATACGACTTGGTCTTGTCGGCAACCAAACCTGAAAAAAACGTCAGGAACAGTTAGGTGACAATAACTATTACGACCCGTGAGAAGTTTGCAAACGAGCCTAGTGACCCATCAGGCTGGCGCTTATCTCCAGTTTCTGATGCATGAGGCGACTAGGAGTATTTCTACCTCAATTACCCTTCCTGGATGTCCATTTTGCCTGATTTCGAGAGGGTTTGTTTTCATTTACTACGCGAAAACAGTTGTCCCAGCTGAAAGAAACGAGTCTCAAAAGTAATAGGTCCTTTGCAGTTGGGGTCACGTGACCAAATATTTTCCAGAAAATTTTTGTGTTATGGGTTATAACTTAAAGAATGCCAGAAATGGAAAGAGCGCATCGAAAATATCAAAATGGCCAAGTTTGAGGTCCCTGGAATTAAAAAGGACGTTTAAACGACAGTTCGAATTTTCGGAAAGTTTAGAGGATTTGTACGTAAAATGTTGCTGGAGAGCAAGGTCTTGCTCTCCAGCAACTTTTTCCATACAAATCTTTTAAAAATTCGGACCGTCATAAAATCTCCTTCTTTAATGATGCAGGGGCCTCAAACTTGGCCATTTTGATATTTTTGACATGGGTTTTCCATTTCTGGCATTCGTTAAGTTATAGCCCATAATTTTATGAAAAATAGGTCACGTGATGGCTTAGCTGCAAAGGGCCTATTAAGCTGCTTATTTCGAATCTAAAGAGAGAGGACAAGGGAAAATACACGAAAATTAGCTAGCGGAGGAGAAGTCACCCATTACAAAGCTACTCAGACGTGCTACGTCACAAGTATGTCTCATTCATTTAGGAGACTTTTGGCCAAATCTAATCTTGTAACATCTTGGAACTAAGGTATTCCACCTTTGAAACTTACCTCCAATTGGTGGGCCACACAAGAAAGCTGTACTAATACAAAACTGTTGAAAGCCAAATCCCTGGGCTTTTTGTTTCTGTGTCAGGGTTTGCAAGATTGAAAGAATATTTGCAATCGCTATCACGCCATCTGTAAG
Organism: Orbicella faveolata; assembly: GCF_042242905.1. Taxonomy (NCBI): domain Eukaryota; kingdom Metazoa; phylum Cnidaria; class Anthozoa; order Scleractinia; family Merulinidae; genus Orbicella; species Orbicella faveolata. Next base: position 11,756,270 of record NW_028301565.1, read on the forward strand.
GCCATAAACTATGCAATAACAAAGAAGCCACATCCAGTTGGTTGCTAAGGGCAACATTATGGTCGCCACTGTATCGACTGTCGCAAATATGAGGAACACTCTTGGAGGACTCATGACGTCACAAAGCTTGGAACCCAATATCCTGGCCACGAGACTTGCCAGTCCAATGGACGAATAAAGCCAGGTTACCAAGTCAGCGGCGATACCACGATCCTCACAGTACCGGGCCTAGGAAATGGGATGGAATATATTTGGATCAAGAGATAATTTCTTGATTTGGATTGATTGCGTGATGCGATATAGTGAACCTACAGATAGGCTGATTGGTGGCTTCCACTTTGAAATGTTACTTATTATGTTTTTACGTTGTATGTGCAAAAAAGAGCGATCGTCTTATACAGGGAGATCAGTTTCCTGGATCCCAGAGACTTTTCCTGCGCGTCAGCCTTCTACGGAAAGTATTCTGGGCTTGGCCGAGAGCAAGACGGAAACTCAGTGCTCAGTCTCCAGCCGATTCCAGAGCGAGTGAGAAAAAAAGAAACACTGATTTCTAGAATAAGCAACTTTGCAATTCTCACCATGCTTGTAATATGAGTGTTCTAAACGCTGTGACTACAGATTTTCAAAGTAACAATTGAAAATTTTTCGCCCCTTCTTTTTTATTGACATCATAGCCTCATGTAGGCGACCTGTGTCAGCCAGGTGTCAGTTGATGGTGTCATTTGCTAGTAATTTGTTTTTAAAATCCAACAAATCAATCGATTACTTACGAGAAGGACAGGAGGTATGGAGTGACTAATGTATACAAAAACGTATGTTATATTCAGGACGACAAAGGTAATATTTTTCCACATTGTCAAATCCAGAATTCGACTTCTCTGCCCTGCTTTAGACTCTTCACTTTCTTGAACACTTCTTTCGGCTTGGTCGCTTGCCACATTAGGATCCAATACCCAGCCGATGAAGGGAATGATGAAAACGATACAAGTCATGCCTCTAAAGGCTCCTCTCCAGCCAAATGCATCAATGAAAACCTGGCACACTGGGCTCATTACAAGTAATCCAGCTCCCGTACTCATAGTTACTAACCCTGTGGCTAACGAACGTCGCTTCACAAAATACCGAGGCACGATCTGGAAAACGGCAATGAAAACGAGGCTTGAGCCACACCCAAAGATTCCTCCGTAAGTCAAAAGCATAAGATAAAGACTGGGAACTAAAGAAGTCAATAGGAGACCGATGGTGCTCAACACCGCTCCACTAATAACCACTGCGCGTGCGCCAAATCGGTCGGTGAGTCGTCCAGCTACGGGACCAAAAAGACCAGCGGATGCCACTGCCAGAGATCCAACCCACGCTGAAAGAGAAATGAGTGTTTTTACCACCCTGTCCCTGGTTCCAAGCGCGGGATCCGTTGTTTTGCCGACTCAGGCGTCGTCCACACCACGCCGGAGGAATTTTGTAAACGGAGGTTTCAACCTGAAAACGCATCAAGAATGTTTTCCGTCCAAACTACGCCGGAGGAATTTGAAAAAGCAACAGTCATCGGTCATTTTGCTTCTGCGTTTCAGTAAAACTCGGTCAGGGAAACACATGATTATCGTGATGCCATCGTTTTCAAAATGTTTTCCGTGCACACTAAAGTCCAAAGCCGGCGTTTTCAAATACCTCCGGTTTCAAGGCGTTTTAGAAAAGTTCCGTTTTCGTGACGGATTAGTGTGGTTGGTAGGCTTAACCGGAGAAATAAAGCTACATTTTCAAATTCCTCCGGATAGTGTGGACAGGGCCTCAGCTGCGAGCCCAGATGGGAACAGGTCTTGGGTATTTTTGTAGTATATTTCTCTTCCTTTGAAGTACATTTCTGGCAATCATTCCTATCTTGAATTAAGACATATGCACGAACTGAAATGGTGTCGATCCACTTACTTATATGTCACCCGCTATAGCTAGCTTTCATCAAATGATTTGTCTTTGCACACTTCTCAATCTAGTTTCCCTGGTTAACTTTCTTTCCCCTCTCCTCCATTTAAATGCATGAGGCTTAAACTTCATGTAAGAAAGGACATTCAGCCTTTATTTACCTGTTTTGGATTTTCCTGCCTTAAACTCGTCAAGAAGAGAAGGAAAAATAATACCAAAGCAATACGTGCATCCAATTACGATGATGTTACAAGTGACTCCAGCCGCACACACGACCCAAGACCACCAAGTGTCTGGCTGTCGCAGTTTTCTCTGACTTGGTTGTCCTGTCTCTGTTGTGTCTTCAGCCTTCTTTAGATGGAGGCAGCTTGTACTTTTTACTGTCATTTTTACGGTATCGTTTAAGTGGCCAGGGAGCTGTTTACAACGAAACAGGAAAGCAAGAAAAGGCCATTGGTATATTGCATGTTTCTAGAAGCTAAGGTACTTTAGTTTTTTAACTTGGAAAATCTAAGTTGTAAGCGTGGATGGGAGATTCACTCCATCCTTCGATTTCTGTTAGACGTTTTGCGAATCTTCCCACCAAGTGAGTAATTCAGATTTAGTTTAGACGCCTGGATGTTAAGAAAAGGCTAATGCAACAAAGACACGGAAAAAGGAAAACTTGTTTTTGACTATTTTTCTGAGTTTTAAGTAACAGAACTTCTGAACAACAGAAATTTATTATGCATATTTGCACCCGACCTTTTGAAACCTGAGTAAGTGACGCAAATTGTGTTGTAAGTAATAGTAATTGGAACGAGTGGAGTACAATTCAGATAGTAATCGCGCGAGTAATTTCAAAACGCGAGGCTGATTTAAAATTACGAGCACGATTACTCCCTGAATTGTACGACACCAGGTCCAATTACAAATTATGTAATGGTATCTATAGCAAATTTCGGAATTAAAAATGCCTTTTGAGACCTTTTTTTGAGCTAAAAACTTTGTAGCGCTTTTCATAAATTTTAAAAACTGTAGGAAACATCGAGAAGGAATTGAAGCAATTGAAGCGCGCGTAATTGACGTGCGAATCACATGGGTATCCAATTGCGAAATTGGATACCTGCAATTGGACACCTACGTGATCGCGCGCCGATTAAGTGACAAAAAGGCGCGCGCAGAACCAATCACGACCTAGAACTTTGTTATAGATACGATTACAGACCGAATTGGACTCCACTCAGTCCTATTACCTTTACTTATCGCCTCTCTAGCTCGATACATGTTATGTCATTGCTTTTTATAGGCCTAATTAGCCTTGATAGATAAACTGTCCACTTGTTTTGATCTAACCACATGAGTCTGAAAGTGGGGCCTGAAATAGAGCCAAAATATTGTAACAAGTTTCCACTGTAATAAATCAAACCTTGGTTTTCAACAATGTTAACAATCCTCGGACTCGTAATGTACCTATGACCTACAGATCAAAAACTCAGTTCAGGGCCGTCAATTGCTCTGGTTTACAGACGATCCATTTTCCAAGTTGAGTGGCCCATAGCCACCTTGATCTTAGGTCATATTAGGGTCATTTACTGTTGTTGTTGTCTAAAGTTCATTCAAGAGTTCATACTCGTACGTATGTCTCGTATCGAATCTTAGGTTGATTATCACGTGCCACACGTGCTAAACTGATTATTGGGACGTGATCGCGTGATTGCTCTGAACAATCGGCTCGTAACGCGTGTGCCAGACGAAAGGAAATCCCCGCTCGCGATAATCTGTCACCACCAGTAAAATCAAATTCAATAGTGTCGGGTTTTTTCATCGATTTATTCTCCTTTTCCCTTTCTTTTACCAAACAGGACGCTTTCAAACTAACCTCGTAACTAAAGGCCATTTAGACACAACGAGAGTATGCTATTGCCTGATCAACATGATAGTAAGTAGATATTGAACACACACAGAAGCATAAATAGCCTGTACAAGCATAATCCCCGAGTCGTTAATTATTGCGTTACTGTAAGAACGTGAGGGCTTTATGGGGGTTTTGCGGCTCCCCTACAAGTAGGAAAGCTCAAAGATACTGCACTGGGGCCTAGAAACACATTACAAAGACCCTGTTGATGCCAGCAGTGCTGTACGCCCGCCCGCCGTGTGCACGCGATGGAAAATAAAATTAAGGGTGCAGCATCAGTATTGTTTCCGTACTTACTGTTTCTGGTATTTTGATAGCTCTTGGATCATTTCAGAACAACATTCGTCAGAATTTCTCTCAAGAATCAGGATGGGTTTATGGACGAAAGTGACGATACACGGTTATGTTCCGTTTATGTGCGTCTGTGTATTCGTTTTTGCCTTTGTTTACAGTACTGTGGTTTCTACTTTAGTTAAGATGGCGTTACTGACTTAAGCGACTTCTACGTTACTGTATTCGCTTCAAAGACAACGTAAACTAGTCCCTTATATATTAAACCACAAGAGTCTACTCACCGTGAAACGCTGTCAGGCCAGGTCACAGCTGTAGTTGGAGCTTCTTCCACGAACAACAAGAAAGGAGCACAAGATCCCATCAAGACCGGCGCAACCTGCTCGTTACCGGTTTCATTTTCAAACAAAGGAAAAACAATAACGCCTTCAAAACAGGAATGCTGTTTATCTTGCTCTGTAATTAGATACCCCAAAATTGTAAGTTAAATCATTAAATCGAGAGGCATATTCGATTTGCTATAAATAACGCTTACCTTCAACCAAACCATCTTCCCGCTTTCATCACGCTAATAAATAAGCAATCACCGCACAGCGTTTTCTACTGATTTTAAAATACAAGACTGAAAAATCTTCCAATACGACTGCTGGCGCTAGGTACCGCTTGGATTTTCAGGAGAAAGAAACAGGCAAAAGGGAAATAATTCACAAAAATAATCCCTGATATTTGCATAATTTGTTTTTGTTCGCGCTGTCAATTTTTGCAAAAGACATATACAAATAATTATAAGCAATTTTCTCGAGTGCTCATCTCATTTTATGAAGTGCTCTGTCCTCCCATTATGTGCGTTACCTGCATTTAGAAAACAGCCCTAAGAAAATACGCGCGCTAATTGGTTAAAAATCGTGTCTCTATAACTCGATAAAAACACGATGCATGTTTTTTTATTTCTTAAATCAAATTTATGTTGACACACGCGCTGAAAAATTACATAGAGAAAATTTTTATTGAAATTATTTTAAATTTACGAGGAGAAAAATATGTCAGCATGGTCACTTTGCTGGAAATAAATGGTTTATGTATATTCGTCAAAAAATACAAAGCTATCTCATTTTAGTATAGCGATCACAAGCTTGCGACGCTGTCACAGCGTCTTTCTCAAGTGAATGTGGAGGGAATCTATTTTTCATGAGCTTGAGGGAACCAGGTCACGTGCCAAAACATCACCGTATAGGGCGGGAAGTTCAATCTCCGCTCTTGATTGAGCGTCGGCAAAGAATTTCCAAGGCCTCACGAATTCTTATGAAGCTGTTTTCTTCTCTAGGTGTGACATTTTGGACCTACGTTTATACAATGATCCACACACTTTATATGAATATATTAAACTGTGTTTCGACCACGAGAGAGTGTTGCATAATTATTTTATACCATGCCATATATAAACAATACAGTGGCCAACACAATGGTCCAGAATCAGTGCGACAGAGAGGTGACATACGCGCGGAGCACGATGAGAAGGGTGGGTGTAATACATGTACCGTCAAATACACCGCGGCTTTCCAGTATTCTGATTGGCTGCAGTTTTTATGGCATGACATAAAATGCAATATAAACATACAAGCCAAGTTTATTATGTAATGCGTTTATATGGGAGGTGTGATGATGGCATTTCAGGCTACTCTATGACCGTCACCAACAAAGTAAGACTAGGGTAAAAGAAAAAGCTTTCACCGTCTTCTCGTTATTGAGAGGACTTTATCAATAGGCCACATTCGTATTCTCGGGATTGGACTGGAACTAGCTTGCAACTGACACTAATGTGGGGGATCTGGGATTTTTAATGATGATCCCCCGCATGAGCCTCCATTGTAAGCTAGTTCCAGTCTAACACCGAGAATACGAATATGGTCCATTGTACTAGCAAGTGTTTCATATGCTAGTCAACGCGACGTTAGAGTTACTTCAGACAGGTGCCGTTTTTGTGACCAGAAGTGCTGCCTAACTTTGAAAACGCACTTATGCTTGTTTGTAGCAGCTGCTACGAACACCTAAAAGACCCCTAAAAACGATGAAATGGGCCAAAAGGACAACAGAAACCAGGCAAGGTGTGTATATTTTCGTTCTTCTATTAAAAAAAAGCAAGTAACATTTTAATGCGTTGCGCGTTTTTTCTTTCGTTATTTTAAACTCCATACAATGCCTTTTAGAGAGCTCAAATTTTCCAACGGCCCAAAGTGTAACACAACAGCGCACACTTAAGGTGGTCACGTCTCACTCGATACGCGTACATAAATCATTAGGAGCCGGAGAAGGTCACTAAAAAAAACGCATATTTTTTGTCAACGTTGATAAAAACCTTGCACTAAGTTTAGCCACTCACCAGAGTTTCAGCCTCTAAAGTGCAGGTTTTCCTTATGAAATTCGTCTCTAAATAAGCCCAAAATTCGAACATCGCTGCCGCCATTTTTGAACAGTACTCAGCAGCCGGGCCGCGTTTTCCTGACGTCATTCCGTCCGAGAGATTTTGTTCAAATGGCTTCCGACAAGCCTTTTCACCAGCACTCTTATGGCTGCTCTTAAGCCATATTATTTTGAGCCAAACATGCTCCAAACTCCGAAATGATAGCATTGAAGATAGTGAAGAGGATAAACGCTAGGGAAAAAATAGATTTTGCAGACCTTGTGATGGATGCCACTCCTTCCCGGCAATTTCGAGTCGGATGGAATGACGTCACATAAACACAGCCTGGCTGCCAAGACAGTTTCAAGATGGCGGCGTCCAAAGTCGCTTCTTTTGAGACAAATTTCTTCAGGATAGCGGGCACTTCAGAGGCTGAAACTTCAATGAGTGGAAAAACGGGATGTTTACTTGCTATAGGCGAATACAAAAATAATAAGCTTTTGGAGTGACCTTGTCCGTTAATATTTGATCGATTCTCATCGTGAGTTTGGGACACCTGTGATTACAGCTAATTACAAAACGGTTTCGCTGTCTATGACAAGCAGTTCTGTAAAAGAAGATTTTCCAGTTTCGTTTTGGAATTTTTTGTCTGTTAATTCGCCTCTCTTAAGACAAATAAACATGAGTAAAATTAACAGTCCGACAGTCTCAATGCCACCGGCAGAAAAAAAAGTTGCATAATACGACCTGGTCTTGTCAGCAACCAAACCTGAAAAAGGAAACACAAATGGTTAGGTTACAATAACTATTACGACCTGCGAGAAGTTTGCAAACCAGCCAAGTGGCCTATCAGGCTGGCGCTTATCTCTAGTTTCTGTAGCATCAAGTAACTAGCAGTATTTCATACTAATGCTGATGCTAATGCTAATGCTAATAAGTAGGGCCCGTAGGGTGAGTCAAAATACAAACAACGAGTAAAAATATAAAGTGTTATACACACGAAAACATCTAATAAGAGATTTATTATTCAACTGCTGTTAGTCAATAAATTTATCAGTGAAAGAGGGAGAGTGTGACAGTTTTGCATGCGTGCGCCGACCTGTCCGGCAAACAGGTTTTCTACTGTACAAATAACTGTACAATATCGTTGTATATTTGTATTGTTATTTGGATGGTATTCGCTGCAGTTGGATAATAATAATACTAATACCAATACCAATACCAATAAACTACAAACCTAATGAAATGAAATTACGAACCTGATGAAAAATGAACAATACCATGAATACAAATATACGATATAGTAAAAGTTAAAACCTAAAATCATGAGAGACGCGAAAAGTTGAATTACAATAATATTAAAAAACTTCCTTAAATATAAATATAAAAGCTAAATCCTAAAATGGTTTTAAAATATTGCTGCGCTGCGAAGATTGTTTTAAATAAATGAGTTTTTAAGCACTTAACGGAGTCTGATTTTCTAGTATTTAGAGGCACGTTATTCTAAGGTTTTGCTGCTGATACAGCAAAAGAACGGCCTCCTTAAGTCTCCCGCTTATAATTAGGGCAGATAGAATTATAGCTAGTATACCGTGTGCTTCTATTATGTCGTGTACTGTATTGTTAATTACTAAGTGTTCATTGAGCCATTTATGCGCTTATAAAAAATTTCTAAATAGAATGATGCAAGGTACTGCAAACGAAAATGCTGCTGGTACACGTAGGATCTGTAAAAGATCTGATCAGCCAAAAATAGAAACATAACAATGAAGCAAGGCTGATAAGTAATACATCAAACACGAGAGACAGTGTTTCATCGGGATATCCAAACACCGAGAAGAGAGTTGAAAATACGACGCGCAGCGGAGTATTTTTGACGAAATTCGAGGTGTTTAGATAGCCGATGAAACACTGTCTCGAGTGTTTGATATATCCGTCTCAACAGAAACAAAAACTAAGGGGTAAACGGGGAAGTAAAATCGTCAAAATCCATGCTAATTAAGGCCGGGTATCCAAACCTCCTTCACGGTTGTGATTTTCTTTGTTTTAACTTGATGAATTATTAATGAGTTTGAGAACTATACGTAGAAAGGTTAACGGAACAAAGACACATGATGACAGAGTTCAAACTGAAAGCCAAGAATTGCAACCGCGCAGAGCTGTTTCGACCTGGTTGGGCCTCGTCAGCATGGTGTAGCAGCAAAAAATAGAACGACCGGCTTGTGGAGTGATCGTATGCCAAATACACATGGTAATGACCTCAGATGAAACTCAAATCCAAACGTTTGCGTATTGGTCAATAGGGAGTTTACGAAACCACGACGCCGACGCCGAGGACAACGTTGATTAAAAAATGAATTTATATTTTGCCTACGAATCTCGCGATACTCTTAAGTCATTTACTTTGTTTATCACTGTCAAAACTATCGCAAAACTAAATCCGGAACATAGCGATAAATTTGAAGTAAAAATTTAAAAAATTAGCTGTCGTGGTTCACGTTCTCCAGACAACGCAAAATTTGGTCATTTCACGTTGTTGTTTTGCAGAGGACGGCAAAGAAATGTACCAAGAATTATAACGCACAGCCATTGTACTGCTCATTAATTCTTTTGTTCAGTGACGTTCCCGTTGCCGTTGCCGTCGTGGTTTCGTAAACTCCCTAATGTCGCATGCAAAACGCGTGACCCTAAACAATAGGCAAAATCCAGAATATCATGTGGTTATCGTGATAAGGGTATTGCGGACAGACAAAAACTGTCCCGCAGAAAATACAGGGAAATATAGGGCAAAACCATGTTATAAATGAGCAGCATATCGAATCTACAAAGACCTACGCCCCCCACCCTTCCCCGCCCCCCCCCAAAAAAACATCTCCTCATTTTCTCTTGAAAACACTAAATACAATCATGATGCAATGATCGGTCCACAAGGCAGTCATTCTATTTTTTGCTCCTACACCGTGCTGACGAGGCCCAACCAGGTCGAGACAGCGGCCCATGGTTGCAATACTTGCTTTAAGTTTGGACTCCATCCTGCTGTTGTCCCACAGCTTTCTACGTAGTTATCAGCCTTGCTTCATTGGCATGAGTATTTCTACCCACCTCCCCCTTCCTCGGTGCTCATTTTGCCTGATTTCATGGGGGTTGGTCTATTTTACTTCACAAAAGCAGTTGTCCCAGCTGAAAGGAGCGAGTCTCAAAAGCAATTAAGCTGCTTAACTTAAAACTAAAGAAAGGGAATAAGGGAAAATACACGAAAATAAGCTAGCTGGGGAGAAGTTATCTATAGCAGAGTTAATCAGACGTGCTAAATCAGAAGTCTTTCTTATTCATTTTATAGACTTTTGGCCAAATCTAATCTTGCTACATCTAGAAACTAAGGTATTCCACCTTTGAAACTTACCTCCAATTGGTGGGCCACACAAGAAAGCTGTGCTAATACACAACTGTTGAAAGCCAAATCCTTGAGCTTTTTGTTTCTGTGTTAGGATTTGCAAGATTGAAAGAATGTTTGCAATCACCATCACGCCATCTGTAAGGCCATAAACTATGCAATAACAAAGAAGCCACATCCAGTTAGTTGCTAAGGGCAACATTATGGTCGCCACTGTATCGACTGTCGCAAATATGAGGAACACTCTTGGAGGACTCATGACGTCACAAAGCTTTGAACCCAATATACTGGCCCCAAGAGTTGTCAGTCCAATGGACGAATAAAGCCAGGTTACCAAGTCAGCGGCGATACTATGATCCTCACAGTACCGGGCCTAGGAAATGGGATGGAATATATTTGGATTGATTGTTTACTCGGCGACACAGTGAAACTACAGATAGGCTGATTGGTGCCTTCCACTTTGAAATGTTACTTATTATGTTTTTACGTTGTATGTGCAGAAAAGAGCGATCCTCTGATACAGGGAGATCAGTACCCAGGATGCCAGAGGCTTTTCCTGCGCGGTTTCCGGTCTTGCTCTCGGCCAGGCCCAGAATACTTTCCGTCGAAGGCTGACTGTGCTCGGTGTCCAGCCGATTCCAGAGCAAGAGAGAAAAAAAGAAACACTGATTTCTAAGATAAGCAACTTTGCAATTCTCATCATGCTTGTAACTGCTCCAAATACACATGCATGTTCTAAATAAATATGCTTAACTATGAATTTTCAAAGCGAAAATTGAAAGTTTTTGTCTTCTTTTTTATTGAAAGCATATCTTCATGAGGGGAATCTGTGTCGACTAATGGAGTCACTCGCTAGTACTTAGTTTTTAAAATCCAACAAATCAATCAATTACTTACGAGAAGGACAGGAGGTATGGAGTGACCAATGTATACAAAAACACCTGTGATATTAAGGACGACAAAAGTGATATTTTTCCACATTGTCAAATCCAGAATTCGTCTGGAGTCTTCACTTTCTTGAACACTTTTTTCGGCTTGGTCGCTCGCCACATTAGGATCCAATGCCCAGCCGATGAAGAAAACGATGAAAACGATACAAGTCATGCCTCTAAAGGCTCCTCTCCAGCCAAATGCATCAATGAGAGCCTGGCACACTGGGCTCATTACAAGTAATCCAGCTCCCGTACTCATAGTTACTAACCCTGTGGCTAACGAACGTCGCTTTACAAAATACCGAGGCACAATCTCGAAAACGGCAATGTAAACGAGGCTTGAGCCACACCCAAAGATTCCTCCGTAAGTCAAAAGCATAAGATAAAGACTGGGAACTAAAGAAGTCAATAGGAGACTGATGGTGCTCAACACCGCTCCACTAATAACCACTGCGCGTGCGCCAAATCGGTCGGTGAGTCGTCCAGCTACGGGGCCAAAAAGACCGGCAGATGACACTGCCAGAGATCCAACCCATGCTGAAAGAAAAATGAGTGTTTTTACCACCCTGTCCCTAGTTCGAATCCAAGCGCGGGATTACACACGCACGATCTCTTAATCAGATCATCGTTGTTCTACCGACTCAGGGCCTGTCCACACTACGCTGGAAGAATTTGGAAATGGAAGTTTCACTCTGAAAATGCATCAAATTTTTCCGTCCACACTGAGCCGGATTAATTTGAAAAAGCAACAATCACCGGTCATTTTGCATTTTGCATATGTTTGAGTAACACTTGAGCAGGGGAATATCATGACTATCGTAACGTCATTGTTTACGGAAGGCGGCTACGTTCTCAAAATGTTTTCCGTCCACACTAAAGCGCAAAAGCCGGCGTTTTCAAATTCCTCCGGTTTCAAGAGCGTTTTCGAAAAGTTCCGTTTTCGCGACGGATTTGTGTGAACGGTAAGTTTAACCAGAGAAATAAAACTCCATTTTTGATGGTGTCGATCCACTTACTTATATGTCACCCGCTATAGCTAGCTTTCATCAAATGATTTGTCTTTGCACACTTCTCAATCTAGTTTCCCTGGTTAACTTTCTTTCCCCTCTCCTCCATTTAAATGCATGAGGCTTAAACTTCATGTAAGAAAGGACATTCAGCCTTTATTTACCTGTTTTGGATTTTCCTGCCTTAAACTCGTCAAGAAGAGAAGGAAAAATAATACCAAAGCAATACGTGCATCCAATTACGATGATGTTACAAGTGACTCCAGCCGCACACACGACCCAAGACCACCAAGTGTCTGGCTGTCGCAGTTTTCTCTGACTTGGTTGTCCTGTCTCTGTTATGTCTTCAGCCTTCTTTAGGTGGAGGCAGCTTGTACTTTTTACTGTCATTTTTACGGTATCGTTAAAGTGGCCAGGGAGCTGTTTACAACGAAACAGGAAAGTAAAAACAGGCCATTGGTACATTGCATGTTTCTAGAAGCTAACGTACTTGAGTTTTTCTTAGGTCATCTTAGGGAGATTTGTTAATGTTTCTCCTTTTTTTGTCTCAAAGCGCGGTCCTCACTTGCTTATGCGCTGGTGGACCCTACTGGGACGGCATGAGAATATCAAAATCTTGAAGGCTTATGCTACCTTAAGCTTAGTACGTCACTGCCGTCCCCACTTAAGCGCGTAAGTTTCAATGTTTACACTTATGCTTGCGTCGCAAGTGAGGAGAAAGTTCATTCATCACGTGCAAGACTGATTGCATAATTGGAGCGTGATCGCGTGATCAGTGCTTTGAACAACCGGCTTCTCTCTCGTATGCCAGACGAAAGGAAATATCCATTCGCGAAAATCTGTCATCGCTAGTAGTAAACTTAAATTGAATAGTGTCAGTTTTGTTCATCGATTTATTCTCCTTTTCTCTTTCTTTTACAAAACACAGCGTTTTCAAACTAACGTGGTAACTAGAGGTGTATTACTGCTAACTGATAGTAAGTAAACATTGAACACACACAAAAGTAACAGCCTGTATCATTGTGTCCGTGTCGTTAATTATTACGTAACTGCAAGCACGTGAGGGCTTGACGGGAGTTCTACAGCTCCCTACACGTAGGAAAGCTCAAAGATATTTCACTGTAGCTTAGAAATACAGCACAGAAATCCTGTTGATACGAGCAGTGTTATTCGTCCGCCCGCCCACCCGCCCTCTTGGATCATTTCAAAACAACATTCGCCATAATTTCTCTCAAGAATCAGGATAGGTTTATGGACGAAAATGACGATAGAAAATACACGGTTATGTTCCTTTTGTGTGAGTCTGTCTATCCGTTTGGTTAGCCTTGCCTCGTTTACAGTACTGTATGGCGACGACGTTAGTGTATTCGCTTCAAAAGTAACGTTAACTGGTCCTATTAATCCACACGCTGTCAGGTCCTGTGACAACTGTAGTTTGAGCTTCTTCCCTACCAAGAATAATAAGAAAGGAATTTAAGATCCCAATCCAACCTGACCTGCTCGTTTTACCAGTAGGGTAATTAAATACTCCAAAGTTGTAAAGTCATTTTAAAAAGCGAGAGGCGTATCAGTTTTGCTAAAAATAGTTTTAACCCATACCTTTAACATCTCCCAAGCTATATTTTCCACGCTTTCATCACGCTAATAACTAAGCAATCACGGCTGACTATTTTTTATTGATTTTAAGATACATGACAGAAGAATCTTCCAATAACAGAAAAAAAAAGCTGAAAGGGAAACAAATTCTCAGCAATAATGCCTTATTTTCAGCACAATTTGCTTTTGCTCGCGCTGTCAATTTTTCCAAAACACTTCTACGGATAGCATTAAACAGAGGTCTCATTACCAGCAATTTTATACTATGCAATATAGAACTGAAATATGCATTTTCTTTGGCATGACATAAAATGCAATACAACAATACAATACAAGTTTATTATGTAATACACTTAGCTATATGTGAGGTATGACATCCCATGAAAGATAAAATGTCACACCAGCTAACTTGCAGATATTCCACATAAATTAAAATTAAAAGCTAAATATTATAATAAATGACGGAACATTTCAAAGAAGTATGAATAGCTTACAGAGTGCGAAACAATAAATCTCTACTTACAGAGTTAACGCAGGCTTTCTCGAAGTCATGGAGGAACTGCTCATTACTTTTATCTTTTCTTTTTTGAAATAAAGATCCGACCTCGTTCCCAGGGTGTTTTCAAACCGGGGAAAAGGCCCTGGGAACGAGGTTGCCGGCCAGTAACGAGAGTTCATTGTTGACATTTTGTAGTAGAATAGCAGCTGCTTTATTTTACTTGCCAGCATTTCCATTTGAATGTTTCAACCAAGTGAATGATGGATAACAGTAAGCAGTAACCTTGCAGCCAGCTTTAGAAGGTGCGTGTACTAAAATGAAATAGCTTTGTATTTTTTGCCAAATATACATAAACCATTTATTTCCAGTAAAGTGGACAAGCTGATATATTTTTGTTTTCGTAAATTTTGAATAATTTCAAATTTAAATTTTATTTTTGCAAATTTTCAGCGCGCACGTCAACGTGAATTTGATATGCAGGTAACGCACACAATGGGAGGACAGAAGACTTCATAAAACGGAGACGAGAACTCTAGAAAACTGCTTATAGGGGTCCTTATAGTAAGACACCCGGTTTAATGCTAGTCGTATAAGGAAATTGACAGCGCGAACAAAACCAACTTATGCAAATATCAGGAATTATTTCCCTTTCAGTAGACTACGAGTACTCCGGCCTTCTTTCGCTCAGTCCGTCGAGCGAGACGCGAAAGAAAACCGCAATGAAAAAGTTTTCTTTCGCGTCACGCACAACGGACTAAGCCAAAGAGGGACTACTCGTAGTCTACCCTTTCAGCTGTGTGTGTGGGTGTGTTTTTTTTTTCTTCAAAATCCAAGCTGTACCTTCCGTTAGCGGCCGTATTGAAAGATTTTTTGTTCTGCATTTTATAATCAATACAAAATAGTCAGCGTGATTGCTTAGGCCCCGGTCACACGTATCTGGATATTTTTGAATCCGCAACTTTTTCTTTACGGATACGGCTTCCGTGCACACGCATCCGGCGAACCATTTTTGTTTTTGTTTTGTGTTTTTTAAATTTTTGTGCTTTTTTTTCTGTTCTTTTTAATTTTATATTTTTAACTTTTGTTTTTGTTTTTGTTTTGTTTTATTTTTGTTTTTGTAATTTCTGTTTTAGTTTTCGTTTTGCCTTTCGTTTTAATTTTGGTTTCTGTTTTGCGTTTTTGCGTTCAAAAAGGAAACAAAAACAAAAACATTAAACAAAAGCAAAACTAAAACGAAAACGGAAACGGCCGAAACAAAATCGAAGAGTGTAGACCA
This sequence comes from Orbicella faveolata, assembly GCF_042242905.1. Taxonomy (NCBI): domain Eukaryota; kingdom Metazoa; phylum Cnidaria; class Anthozoa; order Scleractinia; family Merulinidae; genus Orbicella; species Orbicella faveolata. The sequence goes on from NW_028301565.1 coordinate 11,771,483, forward strand.
TCATGCTTCACTTGCAGTTGGGAACGTTTACAACAAAGGGGGTTGTTGTACTGTGTGCCACTCATGTGTGGGGTACCGAAAGGCAAATTCTGAGGACTAAGACAAATATCGTGACAAATGCTCATGTCCTCCGTCAGTGGCCTATGTAAGGTACGGGTCCCTTCCAACATTTTATCCTTCGCCAAAAGGAGCTCACATGCTTTATGTTTGCATCTGTGAAGTTTCTATCACATTCAAACACGCAAACCTCAAACAATAAAATAGAAATAAAACACAGAACACGCAAACAACGAAACGATCATCGTAGAATGTGAAAATAATTTCTTCGCTGCTTTTGAAGCCAGTAGAAGTTTAGGGCCGTTGCCAGACTTTCAAAACAAATGAGGCAAGTCTTGCAAGCTCCGAAGTCGCGCGTGCAATAATTAGTTCATTACATTACATTGCATTGCATTGCATTGCATTACATTGCATTACATTACATTACGTTCGTTTGCGTGAGGCTTGAGAACTCTGAAAATGATATGCTTTTATTTATGTAACGACCTTTTAACACCTTTTTACAAGTTAAGGAAGTTGATGAAGAAATATCCTTGACTTTACTTGAAATCTTTGTGACCTTTGTACTTGATATATTCTTCTCCCAAGACAAGTAGACAAGCAATGAAACGGCCGTAGAGTTTATAGAACCGATGCGTGACTACGCTTGAAGGCCAAAAGATCACACAACGGTCATGTCATGGATACTGCCAGCAAAGCATGATGGTCTACACTCGCTGATTTTGTTTTGGTCTCTTGCAATTTTGTTTTCGTTTTTGTTTTTGTTTTTTTTATTTTTGTTTCCGTTTTTGTTTTTTGTTTTTAATTTTTGTCTTCGTTTTTGTTTTGTTAATTTTTGTTTTTATTTTTAGTTTTTGTTTGCGTTTTTATTTCTTTTTTTGAACAGAAAAGAAAAGATGACAATAAAAAACAAACACAAAAATTAACAGAACAGACACGAAAACAAAAATTAAAAGACAAAAAACAAAAACGGAAACAAAAATTCAAAAAACAAAAAACGAAAATGAAAACAAAAATTAAAACAAACATTAAAAAAATAAAAACGGTAAGTGACCCTTCTGGACTGCCGTAGGATATTTTTTCTACGTGTGGACGGGGAAATTTTTGAATCCGGAGAGAATAAGTTGCGGATTAAAAAAAAATCCGGACACGTGTGGACGGGGCCTCAGTTATTTGTAGCCTGATGAAAGCACCGGAGATGATTTGGGATAAGGTTGAAGGTGTGCGTTATTTATAGCAAAATGCCTCTCACGTTTTGGTGTATTTAATTACATTACTATATAGCCACAAAGCATTCCTGTTTTGAAGGCGTTATTGTTTTTCTTTATTTAAATGAAACCGGTAACGAGCAGGTTGGTGCCGGTCTTGCCGGGATCTTGTGCTGCTCTCTTGTTGTTTTCGGAAGAAGCTCCAACTACAGCTGTGACAGGACCTGACAGCGTTGCACGGTGAGCAGACTCTTGTGGTAATATATAATTATAAGGGACTAGTTTACCTTACCTTTGAAACGAGTCCACTAACCATGAATAACGCGGTCTCTTAGTAACGCCATCTTAATTGAAAGAGAAACCAGAGAACTGTAGACAAGGCTAACCTGAGCAAAGAAACGAATAGACTGACGCACACAGAGGGAACATAACCGTATATTTTCTAGCATCAGTTTCGTCCATAACCCCATACTGATTCTTGAGAGAAATTATGGCGAATGTTGTTTTGGAATGGTTCAAGAGCTATCAAAATACCAGAAACTGTACGGAAACAATACGGATGCTGCGCCCTTCGTTTTATTTTGCATCGCGTGCACAGGGCGGACGGGCGGGCGAACAGCACTGCTGGTATCAACAAGGTCTCTGTGCTGTATTTCTAAGCCGCAGTGCAGTATTTTTGAGTTATCTTACGTGTAACGAGCCGTAGAACTCCCATAAAGTCCTCACGTTTTTGCAGTTACGTAATAATTAAGGACGCGAATTAGCTAGCACTATGTTTATACACGATATTTATACTTTAGTGTGTGTTCAATATTTACTTACTCTCAAGTTGATCAAGCAATTGTATACCATTGTTGTGTCTAAAAAGCCCCTAGTTACCAAGTTAGTTTGAAAGTGCCCTGTTTGGTAAAAGAAAGGGAAAAGGAGAATAAGTCGATGAAAAAAACTGACCCTATTCAATTTACGTTTACTGCTGGTGACAGATTATGGTGACCAGAGATTTCCTTTCGTGCGGCACATGAGTGGCGAGCCGGTTGTTCGAAGCAATCACGCGATCGCGCCCCAATTATGTAATCAGTTTAGCACGTGTGGCACGTGATAATGAAGCTTGGTCCTCACTAGCGACGCAAGCATAAGCATAAGCATGAAAGAAGTTTATTCGCTAATGAGGACGGCCGCGACATAATCATAAGCATAAGCTTAAAAGAATATTAAAACCTTGCGTTCTTCTATGCTTTTATCGCTCTTGTGTCCAGTGAGGACATGTTGGCATTAGCATAAGTGTATTACTATCAACCAATCGGCGAGCAATTAATGCTTACGCCAACAATGTCCTCACTGAACATAAACATAAGCGTAAGCATAAGAGAGATAAGAAGAACGCTTATGCTTATTTCGCGGCCGTCCTCAACAGCACATAAGCTTCTTATGCTTATGTTTATCCTTAGGCTTGCGTCCCGAGTGAGGACCGGGCTAATTTGACCTCAGAAAAACTAAAGTACCTTAGCTTCTAGAAACACGCAATGGCCTTTTCTTACTTTCCTGTTTCGTTGTAAACAGTTCCCTGGCGACTTTAACGATTCCGTAAAAATGAAAGTAAAAAGCACAACCTGTCTTCATCTAAAGAAGACTGAAGACACAACAGAGACAGGACAACCAAGTAAGAGAAAACTGCGACAGCCAGACACTTGGTGGTCTTGGGTCGTGTGTGCGGCTGGAGTCACTTGTAACATCATCGTAATTGGATGCACGTATTGCTTTGGTATTATTTTTCCTTCTCTTCTTGACGAGTTTAAGGCAGGAAAATCCAAAACAGGTAAATAAAGGCTGAATGTCCTTTCTTACATGAAGTTTAAGCCTCATGCATTTAAATGGAGGAGAGGGGAAAGAAAGTTAACCAGGGAAACTAGATTGAGAAGTGTGCAAAGACAAATCATTTGATGAAAGCTAGCTATAGAGGGTGACATATAAGTAAGTGGATCGACACCATTTCGGTTCGTGCATATGTCTTGATTCAAGATAGGAATAATTGCCAGAAATGTACTTCAAAGGAAGAGAAATATACTACAAAAATACCCAAGACCTGTTCCCATCTGGGCTCGCAGCTGAGGCCCTGTCCACACTATCCAGAGGAATTTGAAAATGTAGCTTTATTTCTCCCGTTAAGCCTACCACCCACACTAATCCGTCACGAAAACGGAACTTTTCTAAAACGCCTTGAAACGGGAGGTATTTGAAAACGCCGGCTTTGGACTTTAGTGTGCACGGAAAACATTTTGAAAACGATGGCATCACGATAATCATATGTTTCCCTGACCGAGTTTTACTGAAACGCAAAAGCAAAATGACCGATGACTGTTGCTTTTTCAGATTCCTCCGGCGTAGTTTGGACGGAAAACATTCTTGATGCGTTTTCAGATTGAAACCTCCGTTTATAAAATTCCTCCGGCGTGGTGTGGACGACGCCTGAGTCGGCAAAACGACGGATCCCGCGCTTAGAACCAGGGACAGGGTGGTAAAAACACTCATTTCTCTTTCAGCGTGGGTTGGATCTCTGGCAGTGGCATCCGCTGGTCTTTTTGGCCCCGTAGCTGGACGACTCACCGACCGATTTGGCGCACGCGCAGTGGTTATTAGTGGAGCGGTGTTGAGCACCATCGGTCTCCTATTGACTTCTTTAGTTCCCAGTCTTTATCTTATGCTTTTGACTTACGGAGGAATCTTTGGGTGTGGCTCAAGCCTCGTTTACATTGCCGTTTTCGAGATCGTGCCTCGGTATTTTGTGAAGCGACGTTCGTTAGCCACAGGGTTAGTAACTATGAGTGCGGGAGCTGGATTACTTGTAATGAGCCCAGTGTGCCAGGCTCTCATTGATGCATTTGGCTGGAGAGGAGCCTTTAGAGGCATGACTTGTATCGTTTTCATCATTTTCTTCATCGGCTGGGTATTGGATCCTAATGTGGCGAGCGACCAAGCCGAAAAAAGTGTTCAAGAAAGTGAAGACTCCAGACGAATTCTGGATTTGACAATGTGGAAAAATATCACTTTTGTCGTCCTTAATATCACAGGTGTTTTTGTATACATTGGTCACTCCATACCTCCTGTCCTTCTCGTAAGTAATTGATTGATTTGTTAGATTTTACGACGTAAGTACTAACAAATGACACCATTAGCTAACATGAATCGCCCCCATGAGTCTATGAGTGAATTAAGAGAGAGACAAAAGTTCATAGTCACAGCGTATTTAGAGCACTCATAGGTATTTAAAGCAATTAAAAGCATGGTGAGAATTGCAAAGTTGCTTACCCTGGAAATAAGTGCCCTTTTTTTCTCACTCGCTCTGGAATCGGCTGGAGACCGAGCGAAGTCAGCCTTCGACGGAAAGAATTCTGGGCTTGGCCAAGAGCACGACCGGAAACCGCGTAGGAAAACCCTCTGGCATCCAGGGTACTGATCTCCCTGTATAGGACGATCGCTCTTTTTTGCACATACAAAGTGAATAATAAGTAAAATTTTAAAGTGGAAGCCACCAATCAGCCTATCTGTAGTTTCACTGTGTCCTAGTAAACAATCAATCCAAATATATTCCATCCCATTTCTTAGGCCCAGTACTGTGAGGATCGTGGTATCGCCGCTGACTTGGTAACCTGGCTTTATTCGTCCATTGGACTGGCAAGTCTCGTGGCCAGGATATTGGGTTCCAAGCTTTGTGACGTCATGAGTCCTCCAAGAGTGTTCCTCATATTTGCGACAGTCGCTACAGTGGCGACTATGATGTTGCCCTTAGCAACCAACTGGATGTGGCTTCTTTGTTATTGCATAGCTTATGGTCTTGCAGATGGCCTGATGACGATTGGAATAATTCTTTCAGGTTTGCAAACCCTTACACAGAAACAAAAAGCCCAAGGATTTGGTTTTCAACAGTTGTGTATTAGCACGGCTTTCTTGTACGGCCCACCAATTGGAGGTAAGCCTCAGAGGTGGAATACCTTAATTCCAAGTTGTAACAAGATTAAATTTGGCCAAAAGTCTATAAAATGAAGAATACAGACTTGTGATGTAGCACGTCTGAGTAGCTTCGTAATGGATAACTTCTCCCCCGCTAACTTATTTTCTTGTGTTTTCCCTTGTCCTCTTTCTTTAATTTTGAATTAAGCAGCTTAATTTTGAGACTCGTTTCTTTCAGCTGGAACAACTGCTTTTGGGAAGTAAAATAAACCAAACCCCCTTGAAATCAGGGAAAATGAACATCTAGGAAGAGAGGGGGGGGGGGGGGGGGGGGGCTAAAACTACTCCTAGTCGCTTCATGCTTCGGAAATCAAAGATACGCGCCAGCCTGCTGGGCTACTTGGCTCGAATTCTAACAGGTCGTAATAGTTATTGTAACCTTACAACCGTTCGTGTCGTTCTTTTCAGGTTTGGTTGCTGACAAAACCAAGTCGTATCATGCAACTTTCTTCTCTGCGGGTGGCATTGAGACTGTCGGACTGTTGATTTTACTCATGTTTATTTGTCTTAAGAGAAGCAATTTAACAGAGAAAAAATTCCAAAACAATTCAGAAAAATCTTCTTTTACTGAACTGCTTGTCGTAGACAGGGAAACTGTTTTGTAAATGTGTATCAAAATTAACAAAAATTTCCTTGCGGCGCCTTTAATTTACGGGTACTGGGTAAATTGTTAATAGGTTTTTGTTGTTGTGACATAAGGCCCTGAATTTGTATCTTTAAATATTAGTTTTGTCAAATACTACTAGTTACGACACGAGTATTAAATGATTTGAAATATACATTAAATAGTTTTTACCAGAAACTTTAACGACTGCTGCTTCGTTCAATTTTGTTAGTCTCTAGCGGACTTCTGGCCAGGTTTTCAAGAAGCACCATTCTTTAAGGTCGGCACACACTAGGATATATGTTGCGGGGACCTGAAGCGAGACCCCCGTCCAGTTTTCTTCGTGTAACACCCGAAGTTCTGTTGTGGGGATAAATTTTTTCCCGTAACATGTTGCACTGAGGAAATTCCGTCACTTCGAATTCATGCGTAACGAATTGGGGACAAAATGACCTTAATTTTCAAAGTCGCATCGATTGCACTGTTCTTGCAAGATCTCCCCGCCACAACTTACTTCTATGCCTCAATCCGCTTCGTGCCCTGTCCATGCAATATGCATCCTATGGCTATACACAACAGGGTTTGTCCCGCCCGCAACACGTCCCCTGGTGAACTTTTCGAAATTCCCTGAATTCCTTATCCGTTAATGAACCTAGTGAATTAGTCTAATCAGCCCTAGAATTAGAGACACTAGAATTTCAGCTTTTCTCCCCCAGCCCAGTACAGCTTGTTTACAGCCGCTTCAGTCACCCAATAAAACCCAATAAATTATCCGTCAATTCCGGCATCAGTATCAGCTGGATAGAATGCCAAAAACGAGAAGGTTTAAAAACCACCAATATGACCAATCACTTGGAGAACACTCGTTTCCGCGCAACACTTCATATACAGCTACATTATTTTTTGTTGTGCCTTAACACTGTTAGACTAGACTTGTTGTTAGTTATTATAAACAAAGAAAGACGCGACAGTGAATCAGTCATGTCTTCAGAACTTTTATTTATGTTTGTTTGGAATAAATTCGTTCACAAAATTTTGCTTGCCTTCCGTGGTGTCAAATGAACAGTAAGAAAATGAACTTGGAATAATCTCCAGCTGCCCTTCGCGTCCTGGTCTCATCTCCCACAAGAGAGATATAAAGACGAGTCATATCTCAAATGACAACACTTGTCACGAAGAAAGAAAACTTCTCGACATTTGAATGTACACGGGGCGAGGCCAATGAAGTTGGAAAAATATATTAAATATACTTAATTTTCCTAGGGTATATCACAACAGATTTAACTTATTCACACACCGACTGGTTTAAACAGCATTTGAATGCATATTTTGCTATGGTAAAAACGTATGTCTTCATTTGAAAATTTTATATGCACAGTGCAAGACGTTTGAGCTTGGCTCTATACTACAAATGGCTCACAGCAAATTTGAAAGAAACCTAGTTGTTCAAAATGACTACACATTTAAACGTCTCGAACAAGCAGCCTGAGTACTGCTGAGTCCGGGCTGGAGTACGCATGTCTCAAGGTGAGGACCGCTATGCCGCTGGTCATACCCCGAAGTGGGATGTCGTCCACTTGAAGTAGAATCTGACCTGCTTTTAACATCCCACACTTCCAGGCAGCGAAATTACCTTCCTGTGGAACAACAACAGTCATTCATAAATTTAATCCAAGTAAATTCCAATACAGCAAAACAAAATTAATGAAACAGGGCGGATGACTGGAACTTTACTACAGTGCTTGACTGCTTGACCCAAAAGGAAGAAGTCTAAAAAATAGGCGTGACATTGTCACGCAATCCTTCTCCTTTGTAAGTGACTTTTTGCCATTCCCTGAAGTTGCCTATCATAAGTCGAAATAAACTACACGAAAGAAACGATATGAGGTTACACGGAAACATCCTCATAACCACTTCATGTCTTTCCCATCCCTGTGGTGGTAACAGGCAAAATCCATCCATGTACTACGTTCTTGGGAATGGACCATTATATTATTGATGAGGGTTTGGAGGGGAGGGAGGGGAGGGGAAAGGCGGAGGGAGGGAAAAGGGGGAGGGAGGGAAAAGGGGGAGGGAGGGGAGGGGAGGGGAGGGGAGGGGAGAAGCGGTGGAAGATAAGCAAAAAAAAGTAATTCCAATGTTATGTCAAAGACTTGTTCATTGATCTTTGCTTGAACACTGCTTGCTAATATCACTTCGACGCCTTCGTTACGTGATTGGCTTGTTACCTAGCCAAAGGAATACGACAAAAACAACAGCAACAATAACAACGATGTCAATTCGCAGAGGTAAGCTAATGTGCAAAGGTGCATCGCCACATAAGCTGAGTGTTTCACGCCAATATGGATTAAACAAGAACAATAACATCGTACTAACAAGTGCTGGCTGTCAGCATGTACATTAAGATGACGACGTTATTTTTCCGGCAAAGATTGGTTTCCACATTTCTTTGATGGGCTGTAAGACAAACACGCCATATATCAACCTTATCCACCCTGTCAGTGTCGTGGCATTGTACATTTACTTCCCTTTACCCGTGTTCCAGTCCCATCCCCACAATTAAAACTCCCCTCGATCATCAAACGCGTTAGTCTCACCTTGATTGATTTGATTTTTACGTCGCCTCCCGTATCAGAGCCGCCTTCCAGTGTAAGACCTAAACTGCCTGACGATTTATTAACCTCCACAACAAACACCGACTCACCGACCCCATTCGTCTTGGGGGATGTCTGCAAGCGATCTCTGGTTTCCGAGGTAGTGGCTTCGATTTGATATGAAGGATTGCCCTGATTGTGAAAAAGGAAAAAAAGAAAATTATAAGTGCGCTTACAAAATTAGGTAGCACTTCTGGCTACAAAAAATCTCAACGGTAAAAGCTTTTTTTTTTACCTTAGTTTTACTTTGTTGGTGAAGTTCATAGAGTTCTTGACTTGCTTTGTGTTTCGCCTGTATTACTTTTTGCTGCTCTTTAGGCAGGTTCTAGGAGTCCAGAAATAAGTTATACATCACCATGAGATCCGTACCGGACAGAATATTGCATGTCATGTTTTCAACTTTTTACTCAAACTTGCGAAAGAAAACGGGAATTTAGTCTAATCTTTCCCTAATGAAAAATCAATGAAGCTGGTGGAGTACAGTTCTATTCTTACCCGTATTTTTCAAGCCAGTTTCGTTGAAATTTACCAAATTAATCTGTCAGAGAACGGAGGAAAGGTTTCTACTTAAGATAGAGCGGCTTTATTCTGCAAAACGTTTTAAGAGACAAGTCGACAAAATCAATTCGTGATTGGTCCATCTCAGCGGTCTGCGCATGTGCAAATGATTACCAAATAGAATGCTCTTTTTCAACACGCACAAGTCCACCGCCGTAGTCGATGATTAACTGTAAGTTTTCTTACCATCAAGTTGCTATCACTACAGCTCCGTTCCTTGTTATCTTGTGGCCTTTCCAGACGGGAGACCTTCTGGTCTTCTTCAGACTCGCCAGGATATCGCACACCGTCCCAACTCTTCCTGTTCTTCGTCACAGAACTTCGAAGACTTTCACTGCGCGACGACGACTCGCTGCTGACGTCAGAGAATTGGTTGTGCGGCAGATTAACCTTGTTGTGCTCGATCGCGCTGCTACCTCTAGCCGCGCTTTCCGACCCCCTCGAGCTTGAAACGCCATCAGTGTGATCCCCGTTGGTGAGAGGTCCATTTTCGTCCTGTTGTGTGCCCCAGGATGCTACCCTTTTCCTCCCTGGTAATCTCGCCACCTCTGGTCTCAAGTCGTCATCTAGTATTGCACTGACGACATCTTGTTTCCCTTCGTCGTGTTTGGGTTGAGCATCACTTTGCGTGATCACGTGATTTCGCGGCGAGCTGCTCGTACTGCTACTTGGTTGTGTTGGTTCATACAATGCTGTATAAGGCCGCCCAACTTCTGTATCCATCACACTGCCCTGGAATGTACTTGGAAAAATAGATGGATTCGGCGGTGATTGTGGTTTCTCGGATTTTTTCTTCGACGGATGAACATCAGCAGATGAACTCTTGTCCCGCTGAAGTGACTCAGATGAAGGAGGCCGTTTCCCTAAAGACTGCACATCTGTGTTAACATAGGTGTGACTGCCGGAGGACTTCACTCCCTTTCTCGAAAACTCGTCAGCCTCAGCACCTGAGTTTTGCTTTCTCGTATTGTCTCCTACTTGCAGACTTGCTGTTGACTCTCCTTTCGTCCTCCTTGGTGATTCTTGTTCTTGGGGTTCATTCATTGGCGAGGAGGTCGCGGGAGGAGTTGGGACGTAGAGAGGCGAAGAGACTGAAAATCCCTGAAAAATGAGCAATGTAACTAACGCCAGAAACCGCGGAGTTTCTAATCACTACCTACATAGTTAGCTTACTAGAGAAAAAATAATTATTTCCGCAGATACCACAAAAACCAACACGGTCAGTACTCAGAACGAAACATGTTTTTCGATGGTAAGTGCGGGGATTTTCGCGTGCATCAAATGACAACTGAATGGTTTCACTTCTCATTGGTCGACAGAAAAGATCTCATTTGTCATTATATTGTAATCGGCAAACGCCTGCTAGACGAGCTCAGATTAACAAAGGTAACTCGTATACTGTAAGTCCATTAAAAAACCACGCTAACTACAAATATTAGATATTAGATATTTAATATAAAGATATTTTGAACTGTGTTCTCGCTGTTTGGAAATATGGTTAAACACAGTCTCTCGTCTTTGATAACCTACATACTGAGATGATATTGAAAACTGGGTCTTACCTCAGCTGGAGAAAGGTCCAACGACATCGGGTTGATAGTAAGCAAATCAGGTAGTCCCTCAAACTCTCCGTCGTCAAAAGTCTGTTAAAACGTCACGGAATATTCAGTAAGAGCCACATAACTACTTTAATAGTTAATGACAAGAATATTATTAAAGACAGCGCATTTCTTATTCTGGCGGCACTCCATGTGCTTCCTTGGTTGAAAACATAAAGTATTTTTTATACCCCATTCACACCAACTAAACTAGTTAAACAAATTAGGTTTCGGTTTTTTAAATTTCACGATTACGTTTTGCCGTCATTTTGAGAAGACAAATTTCGAACCACCTTGCTAACATATTTTAATCAAACAGGTTTTTACATGTACTTGGTTAAGTTGTGGGCTGTGCACGGTACGAGCAACTAATTGCCGTTAACCGTGTTTAGTTAAACCACTTTTACACATGCTTTACATGTTGGTGTGAAAAGGGTTTTAGTTTTCCACTTCTTTGCTGTGTCAATGGTAGAGCTACGAGTAAGGTCTCCTTTATCGTCTGTAGTCCTTGCTTCAAGCAAAGAGAAAGTGAAATTCTGCTTCGTAGGGTAGCTAATGTTGTGCTCAAGGAAACTGTTTATGGCGGCAGTTTGGTAACTTAGTAGATAACAAAAGAGAAGAATCAGTAAATAACATCGATAACATCTCATAAAGACCTCTTCCTGGTCGTCTTTGAACGTGAGTGTCGCCTCATAAACATCATATTCTGAAGGAGGGGATGCAACGTCATAGTCGACCTATCGCACAATTTAAAAGATAACATAAAATAAGTTTAGTGCAAAGTAACAGCAAACTAAAGAGATTAGTATAAAAACGATCACTGTGAAATTTGGACTGCATAGAACTTTTTAAATCCGAAACTTATCGAAGGCACCTTTTCATCAGTCTGAACCTGGAAAGCGAGTGACAGCCTAGTGACGAGGTATTTTCCCGCCCTTCCTTCCCGCGTTGGGCGAAGAGCGACCCGAAGAGCTCGTCGAAAGAAAATGATTTTCAATGGCCGCACTCATTTAGGTGCAAACTATAACGAGACACAAGGAGAGGACTGAAATTCTGGCTGGCAGAATATATGGCTGAAAATGCTTGGGAAATCACGCTCTCAGTACGACGTTTCTCCATCAGAGGGGGGTAGGTAACGTAGAAGAGCTTAGTGTTTTTCGTTAGAAGCTGAATGACTTTTTTTAGCTCTTGTTGTTTCCTTTAAAGAACACCAATAAGAGCATGTTAAGCCTACTCTGCTATTGTAATCTTAAAGATAAAGAAATGAGAAAGTTGGGTAACTTTAGAATTTGCTCAGTTTTACTCTAAGCTCTCACAACAGCTAAAAGCTTATTAAGGCTGATAAACCTTTTGTTTGCTAACCGCATGTAAACGACAAAGATTTTCAAGGGCTTGCTAAAACAATATGCAACAGACGACAAATCAAGAGGTCTGTGAAATAGTTCCTGATTACAAACTTTGCTGATTACCAAATTTCACATTTTTGTTTTCTTATCTATCTAGATAAGCTTGGATAGCACCGTCGCGTTTATAAGTTTTTCTTACATTTGTCTACGATTTTTCCCTCGAACTTGCACGCGGCTTACAAGTTCGCGCCATTTCGCGGAAAAAGATGGCTTCCAAAACCGTGATAAGGTCTAACAGTTACATTTTTTCCCTCTCTAGTTAGCTTGACAAACAAAATTGATTTTTTATGTCATAAGCTTAAGCTCAAATCAATCCACTTCTTACTTTCACGTTTGGAGGCAAAACTTCAGACACTTGTGGGGGAGTAATTGGACGTGAGCCAGCACCATTCAGGGATCCCTAAAAACACACAAAATCAATTTATTACTTAAATAATAATACTGTAAAACCCCTTTCACCCCGCCTGGCTAGCTTTAATTTCGACGTCCCTTCTCCCTGGAAGTACAAATATAATTTCTCAATTTGCTACATAATGAAAAGATCATTAACTGATTCATCCCTGTCATAATGTAGTTTCTGTGCTTTCTTTGTTACATATAACGAAAGTTCTGTGTAGTAAAAGACATGCCATTTAATGCTTATTATTTGAAGCTCACTGCAGTGCAGACATGTGTGTCCTATGCAACCGTTACTTACAGTGTACTTTGTAGAATTTCTACCAATTATAATGCATTCTCAGCATTTGTTATTTCCAACACTACAGGTGCAACAACAGCAAAATTAGCACTTGTACATGTTTAATTCTTACTCTTGCTGAACTTCGGCTTGAGGAAGATCCCCTTCCAGAATAACTTGAGACACTGCTTGCATATGAGTGAATGGACTGCCTATCATCTGCCATATGGTTTCCAAAAAACTGACAGCTCTATTAATTAAAATAGATTATAAAAGAAAGGTTGCCACCTTTTAGTGTTGTCGAAGGACTAGCAACTCTACACTAACGATTTACTGCAGCTTTTATTTCATTTTTTATGAAACACATTGTGAAAAATCATTTTCATGAAGTTAAGGTAAACATACCTTCATAACTTCTATTTCTTTTTTGAGGACTAAGTCGTCAAATTGATCAATATCTCTAGGTGCCACAGAACCTCGTATTTCGAACGTTAATGACATCTATAGGAAGAAAAATTACACTTGTTTTTAGAGAGAACAAAACAGTGCACCAAATATCTTACATTGTCATCCTTGAAGGAAGTTATCTCAAATCTTACTCAGGGTTACATAAAAAGTAAAGAGTAGTGCCAAATTTGTTCATGTACAAGTATATGTAATTTAAGAAAATAATTGTTAGAATAATGTAGAATAGAAGCAGTTTTACAAAATTTGCCTACAACAAGAGTACATAATATTCTGAAATGAAGTCAACCGGTAAATTACTACTGCTCTCAAAAACTCAAACCATAAAGTTCTGTTTTATTGGAGTCTCATACTTGCATTCAATTGATTCATAATGATCTCAAATTTCATTCGCAATTCTAGTACAGGACTCCTGAATTGCTAACTACACTCAAAGAAGAATTTGTGAAAGTGCAAAAACCTGCCTTGGCTGGTGTGTCTAGCAGATCAAACAAGGCCAGCACAAAAGCATTGATGTTGATGAAACCCTTGCAATACTCATCCAAGTAGTACTTCAAGGTTCCTAGCTCATTATCATTAAGGATTTGCCGAGCTTGTTCTGTTATTAAGTTCTTTTGAGAAGGGAGGCCGCCATTATAGAGTACTTGAGATCCTGCAATGCCATGATGAAACATGGAAGGCTAAAGCAAAACAAAATACTCCCTGGTTAATTACAGCAAGTAAAGGGGACCTTAGTATAATCTTTGAGTTGTGTGCTAGTGCAATAGAGCCACCAAGCAGTTGAAGGGTACATGTATTTGCAGACACAATATTTCATGTTAAACAGTTTGGTTCTGGTAATGATCACATTCTTTGAACCCATTCAGTCTCAAACTTAACTAACTTACTTTAGACTAAACTAATTTTACTAACTACCACCATAAATTTGTTTATACATAAATCAACAAAGTGCTGCGAATCTAGAATATACATAGAAAAGCAAGGCTATGTGACCCATGCAGATGTTGTAAGGAGAAATGGGAAGTTGATAACTTGTGGAAACTGGCAGCATATATGTATATACTCACCTCTGTTTCAGCTTCAGGTCCCATTCTTCCTGTTGTTGTATGCCGCCTTATTGAAATTACATTTATTGAACAACAAAGCAAAAAAAAAAAAAAACTGTTAGAGCTTGGAGATCAAACTTCCAGAATCAGAATAATGTCATGTGTGTCCCAATTCATTTTAACATATTGTGATTACACAGACATGTAAATCCTAGCTGTATAGCCTACTTAATTTCCACTGCAATTCCCAAAATATTACTTCTTTGAGTTAAATAATAAAATACACATAGAATATTATGAGAACAGTCCAATTAATAAGAAAAACCAAAACAAACAACCCAAAACAACAACAACAACAACAAAAAACAAATGCTAATGAGCTCCCTTAAGAATATGTTTAAATAAGCATTGTGGGTGATCACAAAAATTGCCAGTGACACGTAAAAAAGAGAACACCTGTTACCGGCTTAAAAGATTGAAATCACACCAAATCTTGTAAAACAACTTTTTGATTTAAACATTGCCAAATAACACAAAATATGTAAGAAAATTCCAGTTGAAAAGCATTGAAAAGGTAGTCTAATTAACAACAATCCATCAATCAATGTAAATTCTGTAACTAAACGTAAATAAATCTTAAATGCTCTTAAGCAATGAAGTTACTCTATAATACCTTACAATACGTACAGAGAATGACACACAAATGAAAGAGCAGACTACCTATTAGATAGAGATGGTTGGCCTTGTAGGGCAGAGCCAGAGAGTGTATGCACATCAACTTCTGTAATATGAGTGACTTCAGGAACACTGCTTTGATGACAGATTTAATATGTGCATAGAGTGAAATAGAGAAGAAATATTGTGAGTTACATGTGCTACTTCAAACAAAATCCTTCTCATCAAGACAAATAGTTTCAATTGCAAAACTAGACTTTAAAGTGAGTGAGTATGCAAAACCCTAGATGGGTGCATGGTTTTGAAAAAAGATGAACAGCACTGGCGACAGTGTACATGTAATATATACGTATTGTCATTTCCCTTTAAAGATACTAGAAAAGATAGAGACAAAGATAGTAAGTGCATGGAAGATTTAAGAGTAAGCCCACATCTGTGGTGCAGAAAAAACACCAGACATAGCCAAGTGTTTTAAACCTGATAAAAGACATGCTGTGAGTTTTTTGAACAGCTTTGAAAACGTTTGTGTAGATCTACTCATTTGTAGAATAACCCTTGGGTTTATTATTATTTTTTGGAGAAAATCGGCTGCAAAATTTAGCCGTGTCTTTATCAAATTTAAAATCACCCATTAAACATTCAGTTCTTTTGTATTTCCTTTATGAATTATTAGTGAGTTTTTTTTTAAGACCATGCTGCAATACTTTAGGGGAGATTGCATTGACCAAGGAGGCTCCATTAATATTCTATTAGGCACGAGGTTAAGAAGTGAACAGTTTGTTTAAACTAAAACTAAAATATTCTCATTGACCCTTGCTTAATGAAACCTGTTCCAGAAGGCTACAAATAGCAGTCACATAGGACGTATCAATTTATGAAAGGGCAACATTGCCACAGGTTTATTTCAAATCAAATTCATTTTTAAATCGACTACAGTAAAGCTAGCTTTACCACAAGGGTTAAAACAGGAAATCTTGAAGTTTGAATATGAAGTACTGATCTGGAACTTTTGTTAATTTAATTTACTTTGTATAATCAAAGAAATGCAGTTAAGATTCACTCTTGCAACCTAAGGTGACCCTACATGATGGCTTTTCATTTAACACTACACGTGACCAATATATATCTGTAACTGAAATTGTAAAATTAACAGGACTTATATAAAATCAATAAAAATGATGTAAACGTAAATTGAACTTTATTCACAGTACACAGTGATGTCCATTTGAAACACCAGCTTCAATCCAAGTTAATTTTCATATAGTGGTTACTTTTTAAACCTCCTCAACCTTTACAGTTAGTAATAAACTAGGCAAGACTAATGCTTTACTTGCCTGCCTTTAGAAAGTAAATTAACTCAGGAACTGTGTACATGTAGTTGCCAAGTCTATGTTAACTGCTACTAAGGTCCACGCATCAGTTTTCATGAGAGAGAATTAATGGTGTCATGTAACAGTTACAATGCATATGCAATATTTATGGATGTGACGACCTACCGTTGTATTTGTCCATTTTTAGCTGATTTTGCAATCCATTTTGTTTTGTCATGAGTGACCCTGGTGAATGGCAGCCTGCCAATGTCTTTCAGGGTTAATATCATGTTCTTGGTAGATTTTAACACCTTCACTGCCTTTTTATGACTGATGTTTAGAAAACTTAGCCCATTTACATCCAAGATTTGATCACCAGCCTTGGCAAAAAAAAAAATATATATATATATGTAAAGAAACATCAACAATTAAATGAACATGCATTAGGATAGTTCACAATACCTTAAAAGAATATATAAAATTAATTATGTAATGACTTAAAATTTGTATATAAAGCATTTTCACTGTCATGCAATAAAAATTTAAATGGACAACAAAAGTCAGTTAGGGTTTGTGATATTATAGAAGATAAACAAAGAAGACACTCCCCAAAGTTTTAGGCACATGCATTGTCCCAAACTTCAGATATTTGCTGAAATGTTGTGAACAAATTTACAGAGCCCAGTATGGAGCCACCATATTCGGTGTCTCTCCACAGTATACCAAAATGACGGCTAGAAAACTACGTAACCATCTGGAGCTTACTTTAGTTATCTAGGCCACTGATTATCTGTGCTGGATAAACAAACATTTACATAAACACTTTTTCGGGGTTCTCATTAAGTGCCAGCTGCCGGCTAAAAACTGAACTGGCTATTTCAATTTCTGAGCCGCCTTCTTTTTGTGAAATAATAGTGTGTAAGTTGGAAAGAGTAATTTGGGGAAACTACAGGGTTTTTGGAACAAGTTTGAACCTTTACTGTCTCTGTCTCAGGACAGTCAAGGCTGTAACTAGAAGGGGAGCATGGGTTCAGGGTGTAGTGTACGTTTTCAATTATGTTAGTGACTTGAAAAAAAAGTCTTAGTAATCCTTTGATATGCTTGGCATTTTGAGCTTTTCCAAATTCCTTTTTTTTTTTATAGGAAATATCACCAAGAGAATGTGTAAAATAGCATTTCTGATATCACTAGAAGAAACAACTTCATAGCTGTAAAAAGTAAAGAAACTGTTGGAAAAAGAATCATCGTTCAATTATTGACCAACTGTTTGTCTACATATCAAATTTCAAGGTATTTAAAAAAGTCTCTTCTGACAGTGTGGGTATGTAGTCAAGAGGTTACGTTTCCTAGTGGGACCAATACACTTCAAATCTACTCATTGACATTGAGTCCAGTATGATTGGGAGTGCAATTAAGGATTTACACTACAAGTGATTTGAAAATTTTCTGAAAATTGCACAAACCCGTAGGCAAGTGTATTATTTCAAAAGAATTTAGTACAAAGATCACTTGTAGTGCAAATCCTTAATTGCTCAAACTTTCATACAATAAGTCATTTATTATATATGAGTGAGAAATTACAAACACGGGTGCCTTTATTTACACTGCAGTGCACATTAAAAATTGACGATGAATTGATCTGCTCTCAGCCAATCCCACTGAGATGATTTTCTCAGTGATACTAATAAATACATGTAGCTTTTTGCAACTGCACAATATTGTTGAATGTCCTAGATTTTAAGAGTTTGTTACGTTTCCATGTTTTAAGTCAATAGTAGATCAGCATGCTACTGTACGGAGATATAAATATTGATTTATGATTTTAAAAGCTAACCTTGAGTCCTGCTTCCTCAGCCATACCATCAGGGTCTACTCCTGCTATATAGATTCCTAGTCCATATTCAGAGCCACCACGAATCATCAGACCCAGCTTTGTGCCATCTTCTACAAATATGTTCACCTACAAATAATCATGAAAAACAATGATTCAGAGTGACAAGGATAATAAAAGTGATAGCAGGTTCTTAATATAAGTACATTGTAATTCAAATAACTAATTCTCACAAACCTTTCTTTCATCGTCATCTCCTAATAGTCTTAAATCACTTTTATGTATGCCATCAGCAGTCAAGATGCGTCCATTTGAGTCCACTCCAGGGGGTGGCGATGCTCTTCGACCTCTCATGTCCACCCATTTGCAAGTTGCCTCAGCAACAAAGCTTACTGGAACACGGCCTACTGAGCGCACAATTAGATTGAGCTTCTTGCTGGTTTGAATAATCTGTGAAGAAAATGGAATAAAATTTAAGCAAGACATTGGTAAATATCAGTTTGATGCAAATAATATTTTTGGTTTTCTAATGATTACTCCCCTTTCTGATTTGACTGAAAAGATACATGCTCCATATACAAAAAGAACCAAATATTTGCACCATTATAGTGATGTGACTTAGCATACTCCTTCCAAAAAGCATCTCCCTCAATTTAATGCCCCCCAGTAAAAGGTTTTTTTTCCCTTTTGCAATAAATGCCCCCCTACTCCAGTAAGTGCCCCCATTCTGATAAGTGCCTTAGGCCTTATTTGAAAATGCATTTTACAAATTATTAAATAATCAACTATCTTTGAATATTAGCAGGCAGTGTACAAAGCTTATTCAGGCTTTTAGTTGAGAATGCTTTGTTCTGCTGATCTGGAGTGAATTTAACTCCACAAGGGTATATTCAAAACAAGTCCATAGTTTCCAGTGAAACACTTGAGTATTAAACCATTAATGTTGCCATTTCAATGTTGAGGGTAACAAAGGTCAGGGACTTATGCATGTGTGACGAGGGCTTTACGTTCCCACAGGTGAAAAGTGACAAAAAGACGGACACGATTTCTGAATTAAAGGGACACAGTCAGCTGGAGCACATGCGTATTAGATACCATTTCTTAGCTAATTTGCATATCACAGAGACGCGATCCATACTGTTTTTAACCAAATATAATTAAAACAATATCATAGGATGAGCAAAAGCACACTCAAAAACAGCTTTTTCAGTAAACGATTGAAAATCAAACTAAACACTGTGAAGATTGAACTAGATTTCTAGATGTAATTTGATTTCAGGTTGAGGTGAACTTTTTTCAAAGTGAGAAAACAAGTGTCCAGGTCAGTGCGGTCCCAAAGCTGACTGTGTCCCTTTAATTTGAGTAGTATCCATGTATAAGACATGTGAATCTGTTAAAATTTATGGATGTTGATCATGTAACAATCATTCCAAGAGCATGCATTGAATATGAGATGGTAGGCGCGTAGTGCCGCGTTGGCTATTAGCATCGCATATCCAACAAGTGCAAGTGCATAACCCCCAAAATATAGAAACTAAACTAAAATAAGGATAAAAACGTCCCAAAAAATCATGCATACGCTTACATATTTGTAGAGTATGGTATAACGATGGCTCATAACCCGTGATGGCTCAGCCAATGAAAATTCTCAAATCACATTATCCAATGATCCAGTTTTTAATAATAATTTATATGTAGACAACAGAAATTTAGTGTGATTTTTTCATACTCTTTTACAAGTATCTCAAAGCATGCAGGCATAATTTGTCTTAAAATATCTATCTTGGCAAATTTAAAATATTTTGACACATACATGTATGTGTTGGCAAGGTTAAAATGTGCAGCTCATGCAATATTACAGTAGCATCCATGGGAAACAGTCTGCTATGCTTTACTTATGTCATAAAACATTCGATCAAAGAATACAAAAATTCTCGAGTTACCAATTTTCATGCACGCCAATTTTAAAATTGACATCACAAACACGTACGGAAGCCATAGGGAGTGACAAAGAAATAGAAACAGATCCCAACAAACTTGTGAAGTTATATCACGTTTTTGTGGGTTTTCACTTAACTCGAACAGCAAAACAAACACTATCTCAATGAAAACAGACAAGTCATTGAAGCACAATGGTGTAAAGAACGCATTCGAAACCATGTCAAACTACAAGTGAAGAAAGTACAGTTAGTTCATCTGAATATATCCTAAACAGCGACCTACATTTAGCTTACCAAGAGGAATAAGCTCTTTCAAATCAGCGTGGCGGGAATCGGCTAAGTACTTTACAAAGTGTAAGACTAAATGTTGATTATAAATACTACACCTTGTGCTGGTAAACACAAAAACCGCCCCCGAACTTCAGCAGAAGCCGTAGAATTCTTTTCAATACCCAATAATTCCATCTTTAGAATTCCTCAGACGACTCCAGAGGGAAGTGCTGATAAATAAAATCAAGTAAATGCCCAGATATATAAACGGTTTCCAGGTGGCCATAATTTATATGATTTAATACGCCAATGAACAAATTTTGCACAACCTAAAATGATGAAGTTTACTGCATTAGCGAATTTTCTTATGTTACCTTGACAGCTTGCGCGTGTGTAAGTCCGTCAAATTTGGTCCCATTAACT
This sequence comes from Orbicella faveolata, assembly GCF_042242905.1. NCBI lineage: Eukaryota > Metazoa > Cnidaria > Anthozoa > Scleractinia > Merulinidae > Orbicella > Orbicella faveolata. The sequence goes on from NW_028301565.1 coordinate 11,792,212, forward strand.
TGAAAGATATGATCTCCGGGTAAAAGGCCTTCCCTTTCAGCAACGGAGTTCTCGTCCACGGAGGACACATACAAACCAACGCCATGTTCGGCTCCTCCGCGAATGCAAAAGCCAAATCCAGCGCTTGAAGGCCGCTTTACGGTTATTCGCTTGATGGGATACTTCACGTCCCGCGAAGAAGGGTATTGCGTTAAATTTGGAAGATCTATCCCTGAATCCGATGCGTGCCTATGAAGATTGTCCGGAAGACTCGATGAGGTGGGAATCCTGCGTAGACTCACCGGCGATCGACCGGGTGACTTCGAACGTTGGCGGGCTTCGAAACTGTGCACCCAAAGTCTACAGAAAATTTCTTGGTCATGATGGGGAATAATTTGCCGTAACAGTGGGTATACTTCTCTCTTTCTTGGTGTATCGAGGACTGACTTGAGAGATGCCACAAGATTGTTGACATTCTTTTCTCTTTGATATTGGTTTAGTGATTGAATTAAAAACGTTCGATCTTCGTTGTTGAGTACTCTTGTCAGTACAGCGTGCAGTTCGCGAACGTTCTCGGAAATTTTCCTTGGTCTCCCTCTCGGCGATCTTTCTGTCGACATGTCTCCCATATCCCGAGCCTCTTGTGAACGATCTCAACTGATATCTATGTCATGCAGTATGAAATCTCTGACGGCTGTGCTCATGGTATCCGATATACGCGTCCATTATCCCCTCAGTTCGCTTTATTTTCTGAGCCCAAACAAATCTCGTGAAGTCGGGCGACCACATCGGTCACGTGACGTCTCAAATCGCGTTGTTGTGTGATGTGTGACAGGCATGATGGTTGTCATGGTTTGTTCACGCCAGGGAAGAGGGTGACAGCTCACGAGATCACACAAAGACTCCAGCAGATATTTTTTTCTTTTATATTCGTCTTTGGTTATGGTCCAATTATGGATGACAATGTCGTAGAAAGTCTTACAGGGACCTCTTAATATCTTTCTTATAGAGGTCCAGCCAAATGTATATATCTTTTCAACGCAAACATTGCAACACTCAGCTCACACCACAATGCAACTCTGTGTGCCGTACACGCAATATTTTTCGCTTCTCCTTTCACGCGCATGTTACTGGAACTTTGCCAAAAACCACGGAAAATCCTGTTCTGCGGGCTAAGTATAAGCGTAAAACTGATGATCACATCAGGACTTTGGTCTTTTCTTTGAAATCTGCTTTTTAATGATAATTCGGTGTTACTTTTCGGCAAAGAGTGAAGACAAAATAAAGTTTCAGACAAAAAAGACATTGCAGTCGTGCACTTTGCGGGGTAAACTCGTCGACGTGACTTTTCTTTAGACGGGACGTAACGCATCGATCGAAATCGATCATTGGAAACCTAATTGATAAATCGATATTACTCGATTTCAATCGATAATAATCAACGGACTAAGCAAATTAATCGATCGAAATCGATAATCACAGTAGTTTAAGTATCGGGTATAGATTTCTATCGATTTTGAGAAACTGTCGGGATACCGCGACAAAACACCCGCTAATAATATACTCAGGAAGCCAATTTGATCGAAACAGTAGTGTTGAGAGTGATATCAAGGCATTAGGAATACTGTATACGAGTCACGAAAAGGGGGCACTGACTTATTACAGGCGTAGCTTGTTAAACCGTCGCCTCTCACCTTACATTGGTGACCTCAAGCGTAAAACCCTAGCTTAGGAAACACATTTCGTAAGCAGGCGTAAGCCATGATTCTCGACAAAAATATAATTTTCATTAAAAACCGATCCATTCATTACGTTACGAAAATGTAGTCGTTCGTCAACCGGGCTAGTGCACCTTTATCAGTTTCATAGCCGAGGTTACTTATACTGTTATACTATGGCGTGGAGCAGCCAAAACAGTTTGCATTCGAATGAAAAATACTGTACAACTCGAGCGCGAGCGAGGCGCCATATGAAAAGGAGAGGATACTGGGGGAGGGGGTCTACCTGCGTCATTTAAATTTCATTTTTTTTTCTTCATACAGGTACCTTGATTCTATTGGGCTGCTTCAAAACTTGTTATTTTTCTTTTTGTGCTTGTGTTTTGCCTGCTTTGTTGCACAGGCTCAGATGCATTATGCCAGATTATGCTGCAGGCGTGAATGTGTCGCTAACCGCTGGGCTACCGAACGTGTTAAGTTAGTTTGCAAACGTATATTTCTTCGCGGAGTGATGGTGTTATATTCTTTGTTCTAAAATCAACGTTAGCGAACTGATCTCACTAACCGTTAGCGAAACAACTGGGAGGGGAAGTGACTGCAATTCTTTCAGCGTCACACGTCAGGATTGATTTTGAAAGTTGCTTTTCCTCAGTTTCCGATATAATCGATCAAAATCGATAATCACAAAGAACTGGGCCATCGATTTTGATCGATTTCCGATATTAATCGATTGATTATTATCGATGTTTATCGATTTTGATCGAGTATCGGAATTATCGATGTGTTACGTCCTGTTTTAGAACCAAAAAACACTAACCCTCCCCTCCCACCCCACCCTTACCACCTCCCTTTGACGACAGAATCCCCAGGCGATTTCGTTTCCAGGAATCACTTCCGCCTTTCGGAGAATACGCACGGAAATGCGGTAAAGCTCGCTGAAGATGAAGAGCGGGTCAGTGCAGGGCTGCGAACAGTCTCTGTATTCGGCTTTATTAGTTTCTCAAACATCGTCCTGAGACACCGAAAATGAAGTGTCCAGAGTGTGGAAACACTTTTCTCGGAGAAGACCACGATTTCTGCTTTAAATGTGGCTGCAAAATATTGAAGGCAAAAGAAGAACCGAGTTCACCATGTTCACCGTCAGTTGACGACAACAGCAAGGCACCCGCAACGAATGTAGAAGAATCTGACTTTCAGGAAGACACAGGCGTTTCACTTGGTAAGACTGGGGAATATAAAGTTGATACCAGTTGGACCAGTTGTTGTTGAACTAAAATAGTTTCGAGAAAAAAGAGTTAAATTGTTTCTGTCGAAGGACTGATTCACTTTCGGTTTCTGAACAACGACGTCATCCATCCCTACCAAATGTACGGGAGTTTGTTTGGTTGCCGGTGGCTTCATAGCGGTATTATAGTTTTGATCGTCTTCAATATATTAATCTTATTCTTCGGTAATAATTATCTCCTTTTGTTTCCTACAGGTAAAGGGATTTATGCACCAGTCATTTTATTTCGAAGTATAAGTGACTTATTAATTGCACCGCTAATCTGGGGCCTGGGGAAAGGGGTCCCCGGGGGAAGGAAGCAGGAACCTGCACTGACTGGTGCATTATTCTGATAATTGTAGCAGATAAGGAAGTATAGGCGGGCAAAATCTGCCTAAATGTTAAAAAATAAATAAATAAATAAATAAATAAACAAATAAATAAAAATAAACAATGTTTTTGAAAGTGCATACTTTACAGAAAGGTGAAGCTCGAGATATCAAGTAAATCAATGTCTGTCTGTGTTACAAAGGGGGTGGAAGGATTGTTTTGATAGCCCTCAGTTTGCTGTACAACACAACTTTTGTTAGTTTTGACATCATAACATGTGCCATCTTAGATTTACCATCTTGTATTAATAATTATCTCAGGAAAGTGAAATGTGTTGTTCCAGAAAATATCCATATCCCCATCATAGAGGGAATTTCACATAATTTCACATAATTCCTTAGGATTGTCTTCATATAGAGCGTAGTGAATATATCCTTTAACATACTATGCACTAAGTGTAAAACCTTATCATAGTCAGAATCACAGAGAAGTTTAGCCTGAGTTGAACACATTATTTTGTCCAGGAGAGTTCCATTGAAAACTGGGATTCCTAGCAGGATTGGGGGAGGCCACTAGATCATGGGAGAAGCTTACATTATTGGTGGGGTCCTGACAAGATGGAATATATTTTTGACTGATAGTTTCTGGCCGTCCGTAAAGTTTCCAGATTTCCATGATATATGGCCTTGGATTTTCTTTGGAAGAGAAGAATACAGTGCTAAATACATTTGATTATAATTTTTTTCTGATCATCAATTAATTGTAATAATTAATTGTGTTTATAGAGTACCTGGAATGTCTCATCTGTCTTTCATTAATTTTTATGATTATGGACCTGTTAACTGGTGTGGTTACCACTTTACTTTCAACAGATGGAGTACAAAGGAAAAGAAAGGATGAAGGTGAACAAGAAGGGAAACCTGCAAAACGGAAGTCTGTTGGAAATGAAGTTGATTCTGTCCCTGGTGGAGTTGATGATGTGACTGCAACTGCTTTGCAGAACCTACAACTATCAAAGGAGCTACCTGAAGGGCAGCAGAAGACACTTCCTGACACAACATCGGGATTAGTACCAGCTATTGAACACCCCTTAAGTGACTCCAGGGAATCAGAGCCAATGTCTATTAAGCAGGCATCCAACACTGGGTATCAGCTTACAGGTAGATCCTATTGTATATGAAGGACAGAATTGTCCCTTGGTGGCTGTCAAATACATGTGCTGTATTATTTGTTCTTCAATAGTCTTGTAATTAACCTGGTTTATCAATTTATGTAATATTCAGGATGCCTTAAGTGGTCTTTAACAGAATGTTGTTATGAGAGATTGTCAATGTTCTTTATGTACAAGGCTCAAGCATAGTATTACAAAGTTGTAAAAGTAATGGCCCTTGTTACTAGTGGTTACTTTTGGATTCAGCAGGCTAACTTTCCTTTCTTACCTTTGGAGGGTTGAGGCCTACTTTTGGGTAGCTGATCTAGCTACCAAGAAAATTTTCACACTATATGGAGCATGAACAAGATAAATATTGTTGCAAACTTATATATTTATCATAACAAGTCTTCTTCTTGTGACAGGGCTCATTATAGGGCCAAATACTTTTGCAAATTTACTGTATGTTTACTGCATGAATAATTTACTGATCTCAAATTAACAAGAACCCTTCCTTTTGACATGCACAAATGTACATATAGCCACGGAATCTGCTACGCCTGAAGTTGGCAGAACTTGTGAGTCAGAGAAGTTGCTTAGAGCACCCAGTTCATCTAGCCCAAATGCCAATGCGCAGCAAAATCAAGAAGAAGAGGGTGGAGTCAGAGGAGAAAATGGGGAGGCAGACAGCAAGTCAAACAAGTCTGCAGGCAGCACTGCAATGAGGCAATCCACTGAGGATGACATGGGCAACAGTGATAGCAGTAGTGGCTCTGGTTCAGAGGTATTTTTGATCTTCCACTTTAATCCTACTGCTTTAACAAGGGTCCCGCACATCAAGTTATAGGATGAATAAAAGATTTTCTTAAATGCATTTTTTGTTGAGGACTCTAACTAGCTGCTACTGTGTTTTTTTTCTCACCCTATGAACTTAAAAAGTTAATGAGGACTAAATTCAAATTTGGTGACTGTTTTTTACACCAAAGAAATTATATGTTAGACAATCAAGACTCTGGGTATGGGAGTGGATTGCTGAATTAACTCTTCTTTCAGTGCATGTGGTTCTTGATCTTTTCTCTGTTTTTTTTTTGTTATTAAAAATGCCCTTGCACTGCAAATAATCTCAATAAGCTCTCCTGATTTATCAACAACTCTGAAATTCATGAAATGAGACTCACAGATAAGTTGAATGGGTGTAATGAACAAATGAACAATGATGGTGACCCTGACAACTGGAACCAATGAAACCACTGGAAATAAAACGTGATCAAGTCGAACAGTTTCATTCTGAATCTGAATCATTTCTAGAACAGCAACAGTTAAAGCTGCACAGCATGTCTGCAACAGTATTACCATGTACCTAAATCTAAACAATTACAGATAATTACACATATGTAAAGCTGCAGAAGGTACAGTAAAGCATAGTCGATGCTTGTTGAATCAGAGACCGAACTGACAAATGTAATTTTGTTAGATGTTTTTTAGAATAATATGACTGAAAAACTCAAGACGTGCATTGTCTCTTTTCGTTGTCCCTTTTGCTGCATTGTCTTCAGTTATGAGATGTGTGAAATTTATTCAAAGTTTTAACAAAAGTCATACTCCAGGAAGTATACATGAGAATGTTATGCGAGACTCATTTTCAGAGCACATTCCATTCAAACATGTGTTTAAGCCTAGGGCCAAAAAAATATGACAAAAAAGCTATATAAATAACCTGTAAAAGAGCTCTAATTTACTCTTGCTTTTTCACACGCGATACATGACATCACACGAGAGTGCGCCTAAATAAATAACCGTGCGTGACACCAATCGTGTTTTTCTGATTTTTGTGATGTCAGTGTGACCAAATAAATGCTAATTTTCTCGCGTTTCCTTCTGTGAATTTTTTTTTAAATTCGGCTCAGTTCTAACCACATACAATTCCTATAAAATACCCTATTTTTGTTAAAATCTGTCAGAGCTAATCTAATATATTTTGAAGAATATTGGAAAACCCATCTGAACAACCTTGACCAATTCACTAATTCAAAATGTCAGGCAATATCATTTCCACGATGTGGCAAAGTATGAAAAAATTTCATCGAAGGAAAGTAGAGATATTAAGGAGTTTAGGTCAAAATGAGGAATATATCTGCCAGTCATTAGATGAGATGTTGCCGTGGTAATGGCCTTAATCCAAAAATTGACAACCAAAACATAAGCCTTATTTTAACAGTACCCATACTGGTATATCTCTACAGGGAAAACTTTAAGAGAAATTAACTAAGTTTCCTTTTCTAACTTGCGCTCTATAGGGAGGGTGTTTGTAAATACTCTAGGGAGCCACCTTAACGTCTCATTACTAAATTAAATATAAATGAAGTGAGGAATACTCATGTTTGGCCTTTACTAAGAAGTCTAATATACTCTGTATATTGTATAGGGACACAATGCAGCTGCTTGGGAAGGGAGTGTAGGGTACATGATTTGGCTGTAATGCATGGTGAGCAAGCAAAGATGACGAAAGTTCAACTGGAAAACCTGATCCTAGCAAACCTTGCCACTCCCCATTAAATTCAATTAATATTAATTCCACTTCTTGTGTCATTAATTAATGAAGAGAGAACACTCATGTTGGGCCTTTACTGAGCAGTTTATTATATTGTACTGGGACACAATACAACTTCCCAAAGATGGTGGTCCAGAAATATTTAAGAAAGGGGGAATATAAGAGTTTGCATATTGATAGGATGTGAGTCCTATGTGGGTAATTTGGCATGGTACCCTGAGAAAGAGGCTCAGGAGTAAGCGAATATAGCATTTATAACAATCCGAAGACCATTGTCCAAGCAAGTTGATTACCTAGCACTTAAGGCCCACAACAGAAACGGATGTGGCCCCTCCAATGTGTAAGTTGTGACCACTGTGTTGGGGGGGGGGGGGGGGGGTCTTAGCCAGTAAGCCAGAGTGGAGGAGAAACAAAGTTCATTAGGCATTGGCAGGTTAGAGGAGATCCCAAAGAGAGATGAAAGTGAGGGTCACTGGGCTGATAATCTGGTTGTGTCTTTTGGAGGTGCCAATTTTGGCTTCACTGCATATACAGCACAGACGACATGTTTGGCATGACCAGTGTAGAGAACAGCCCCACAACACTGTTTATCCGTCTTGGATGTCTTAACAGTTAACGTGAGATATTCCTCACCTGTGGGTGTCGTTGTCAGGCTCATATCGCAGATTAGCAAAGCTCAGGTCTCAGAACTGCACAACTTGCAAGCGAGATAAAACATCAGATGGGGCATTTCAATGCTGGGAAATTGCACTGCCTTATATAAGTACAATGTTAAACTTGCAACAGATATAAAAAGGTAAATATTAGTGTCACAAGATGTTAAACAATTGGTACTACTGGATGTGAGTATGTGAACTACAGCTTCACAGTGATCTTGTGTGACACTAAAAAAGCCGTAGTCCTCACAGTGGTTGCTAAGGCAATAGCAATAAAAGAAATAAAGAGTTCTTTGAAGGTAATGGAGTGGCGACTCTGAATGCCAACATTGTCAAATGTGTCACAAAGCCAAAAGTCCCCAAACATGGTGCCGAATGACCTTGTGCAGACATTGGTGTACAAGTGTAAACATGAACTGGTAACTCATTGTTTATCATAGAACATGCTCATGCCATTCAAATCCTGTAGAAACAAAAGCCACTAGGTTAAGTCTTTCAAAAAGTGATTGCCAAGCTTGCTGTGGTGACTAGGGTGTCAAAGGGGACATTGATATACCTGCCAACTCTCACCCATTATGCGTGAGTCTCACGCCTATGGATCTAACATTGTGATCTCACACATTCAGACCAATTTCTCATGCCTAACTGACAATAGCAAGTGTAATTGCTTAAAAGCTGATTAAAGAAATTCAGTTTTTTTTTTTCGGCGAAAAACAGTTGGTGAGTCCAGCAAAAAAGCGTCTTCAAGCTTACTCCGTTATGCGTATTGAGTTCACGATACAAACTTAGGTTTAGATTGTGTGACATGACATGTCTCGGAAGTCATTGGGAAATCTTCGGCAATCATCGGAAGTCATCGGAAATCTTCGGCGATCTTCGGAAGTCTTTGCAGATCTTCGGCAATCTTCGGAAATTCAGGTTCTGTGGAGACGAAAAATCTCACGCATTTTACTGAAAAAAAGTTTACAGGTATACATTGATGTTTTTGGAATTGCGGTATAGGACAATTATTTTTGCGGTATTTCGGTAATTTTCATCTTGAAATGTGGTATTGCAGTTATTCTCTGAACCTGTGTGATGGGGATTTTTTTTTGTATTTGGGATGGTATTAGAAATTATTCCTACAAGTCCTCTAACATTTCCCGAGCCTTTTTCAGTAAAGGCATTGCACTGCAATTTGCTTCAGTGGACTTGCTGCCTCCCTCTTCATATTCTTGTGTTAAGTGCTTATATTTGTTTGATGTACTTCATTGCCTGAATCACTTGGGGCATATATACTTCTTCTCCTGGTATGTGCTTCACAGGAAAATGCCCCTGTTTACCATGCACACTTAAGACATACAGGTCTTGCCAGAAGCTGGACATTTGGCTTTCTCATAATGATGATCATTTTCCTCTTAATGACTGCATGGCCCCAAGAGAAACAGTGAGTTTTGTTTCCCCAAGACCCTCAATGTTTCAAGGTACATGCAGCCTGATCACATGTGAGTCAAAAGTTCCAGTTGTTGTTAATGTTGTTGATCCAGATTTGATCAAAAGCTGATCATGATGAAATAGATATGGGAACAACATCATTTTTGTGTTCTTCTTCAGCCCATGTAAAACCAGTACTGCAAGGGTGTCAAATGCCCCTGGCATTGTCCCAAAAATAATTAAATGCGTGGTCCCTGGATTTCAAATGCCCCACCCTTGGGATCAGGAAACAAGAAAATACTTGACTGGGGGAGAGGGTCAGTCTGGGCACTGCTTGAATTGACTGGTGGATATTGTTTAATATATTGAAGGAAGATGAAGTAAATCAGCCAAAAGATAAGATCAAGAGAAAAAAACAAAAAAATGCTTCCAAGAGGCAGAGGGAGAAGAAACAGGACCAGAAAAAAAGGAGGGAAGCTGAACAGCGAGAAGCAATTCGGTAAGTTATCTAAAACTTACTTTTCTTGTTCAGTTAGATAATGAGGTCAAGTCACTAACCTCATGATTGAGGAGATCCTGTTAATGGGTACTTTCATTTCCTTTATACAGTTTTTAGTATTATTTCGGAGTTGAACAAAGAGTTTCCAGCAATCTGATTGGTTGAGCAATTCCTTATATGCCACATTTCAAGGCCTGGTTACTAAGCTTGCCACCTTTGCCATCTCAGCAAGTAAACATGGTGGACAGTTGCTGAATTAATTTTTCATTTATTCGGAAGACATCACTCCAAGTCCAGAATATTTGAAAGGATGGAGAATTTTCAAAATGAATGCTAGGCAGTGGTTACGTTGATCACTAGCAAGTCAGATCGATTGACCAAAATATATTTTTCTTCAATCTAAAGCCACTCATTTTAGACGACAATGACAGCAATGAATGAAGTCAACAACGATAAAACAAAGGTATTGGATGAATGTATTTTTCATAGTGTTTCGCTTGTTTGTTTTACTGCTGAACTGGAGTAAATTGATTCACAATCGATGTACATGTAAGCTTTTTATTAAAACTATGGCTGCATATCAGTATGCAAACAAACAATTGGGTCTGTGTTTTTATGTGTTAGTCCGCTATTCTGTAGTCCTCTTTGTTCAGCTCTGAAAATTATACTAATGCAATTATTCACCAAAGGCGAAGTGAACATTGGCGAATATTCACCTTGACTTTTGACTTGATGAACAGTCGCCAATGTTCACTTTGCCTTCGGCGAATAATTGAAGGCTTTCATACAAAAAGGGCATATATGGCTTTTTGGGCTGATTTTTATTTTTTGCAGGATTGAGCTAATTTTTGGCAGACTGACTTGTTTTGACATGAAATCAGTGTTTCGTAATTGTTTCTGTTTATTTTTGTGCTTCGTCTTCGAGAAATAATGTATGCAAAAAAAATCAGTTTTTCAAGCAGCATCCTTTGGAGTGAATCCTCTGAAGGTGGATTTTGATGCCACGCAAACTTAAACGGCTACCTTTGGCAGCTTCGTGAGCACGACAGCATTTTTGAAAGAAGTGGAGAAATAGACTGGGAAAAAAAATTGACCACCTTATTTGCTTGTGCTAACGAAGCAACAGTAAGAGATTAGCGTAATTATATGAACGATAAAACTTGTATTGGTTTGAACAACTAGCAGCAAATGCCACGCTTCGGTGACTTCATCATTTAGCGAAACAAAAGGTTTCGTGCAACAAAAGATCTCCTAAAGATGCCCTTGGAAAACTGACCTTTTTACATTCGTTATTTTTCGAAAATGAAACGCAAATCAACAAAAACAGTTACGGAGCGATGCTTTTCATGTCAAAACAAGTCAGTCTACCAAATATTAGTGCGATCCTGAAAAAATGAAAATCGGCCCAAAAAGCGATATACGCCCTTTTTGCATGAAACCCTTCAATTGTTAATTATTCTGACTTCAACCTGATTCTGTTTTTTATCTAAACCATTGCTTATTACAATACTAAAGAATGCTTCTTGGTCAAGCCCTAGGGCAATTATTTCTCTTGGGGGATCTGCATTATCTTTAAAGCTTTGTAAAATAATAGTCAGTCTTTCTTTTTTGTGTGGGATTTCCCACACTTTGTCAACGCCAGCAATATTTATTTATTTGTCCAGGAGAGCAAAGCGTTTGTCACGTGTTTTTTACTTGGCGTGTAGACTGGGTTCCACTGGCAAAAGGTTGAGTGTTTTTGTGCAGCGGCCATTAGTGTGATTTCTCTTAGCGGGTGTTGTTTTTTGGTGAATTTTGACTTGTTTTTGAGATTCGGAAGGAGTGTTAGGCCTTAGGTCTTAGTCTTTTTCAGACACTCGCTGCCATATTTATTGTTCACATGCCATTTATTATAAGGTGGGTAAACATTCGCTTTCTGTATATGCACAAAATTCTTGGATGAATAAGGAACAATCAGTCAATTATACAACAATCATACGAAGTTCCAGTTCTCGAACAGAACTTTCTGCAATTACATATTTAAATTATGTCACATTGAAATTCCTTCGATTGGATGAAAATCCTGACAATTTCTGCAGAAATGAAATTTTAGTCATATGTTCTAGTAAACATTGTGCGTGTCGCGCCGTGCAGTCTGCAACTGTCGGAAGAAAATTTATGCATGATTGACTTCATTACTTTCAACTCCCATCTGTTGCTAAAATCAGCATTTTTGTATCAACAACCAAAGTTTTACGGACAGATATAAAATAATAACAAAGCCCAGTGTTTTCCTGTGTATATATGGTTAGCAAGTTGAGGTCCTCTCGACTGATAAACCATGATTTCTTGATACGTTGTGTGACGGTGCAGTTTCTTTAGACTCACAAATTTAAAAGGACTAAATATTTGCATTTGCCTTCAAACTTCACGCTAAACATTTTCTAGTCATGCTTAAGCACAAAAGTTAATTTCTTGAAGTATTACTTACGTTCAGTTTTCTCAGCTGGAAGCATGAATATTAGGTGACATTTGCAATCGGAGCTGATTTATCGTAAACAAACTCCGTGCAACCATCGACCGATTCTAATATTTCCGCTGAGGAATAAAAGTAGACAACATTTCTGATGCCGTTCCATGTACATTAAGGTGGGGAGCGTCTGTGTAAGAGCTGAGGTTAATTGAACTATTTGTCTCCACTGGAACTAATTAACACATCCCAGGACAAATGTAGCCCATGAAATAAAGCTGTTCCCACAGTAAACATCCCCAAGCCAACGCGATTCAAAAGTTGTCTTCGTGAACATTAATTGTCCCAGTTATGTAGCACGTCATCTGGCATCCCGATGAAACAGGCCAGGTTAGTGTTGATTGCACGGTCCAGAATCACAACCAAAAACTAAACCTTTGCGTGTGCACTTGCTTTTCAATGATGCCATTTGTTTTCACTTCTGCTGCGAAAAACAAGCCTAACTTGCAAAATGTGTTTACTTTAATGACTCTTTCAATGACCTCCCCCCCCCCCCCCCCCCCGTAATAACTTGGGGCTATGTGTATGTCTGCTGACGTTTGTTTTTGTTTTTGTTTGCTTTTTTTTTTTTTTTTGCTGGGTTTTAGTATACATTGTGAAACAACGGTTACATGGGATTTTGCCAATTAACAAAAATGGCACACGGAGGAAAGCCATTTTTCTTTTCCTTTTCGGTTACATATTAATGACAAACAGAGAAACGTGATTTGCTCGTAATACCTTGGACATCAAAACACCAATGCAACTTACTACATTAAATGTCAAGGGCGCTGCATGCGATATTTTTGATGTATCCATGGGCATTAACCATGGGAAATTTACCTCTGGAAATATTGGTCATACTCACTAAATGCAGTTTCGTGGTCATTTACCACGGTAAAGAGATCCGTGTAACTGAGCCCTAAGGGAGTGAATTTCCCGGAAACTAAAGTCCAAACATATTTCTCACGTAACCGTTTTTTTGTCTGCAGCTTGGGATCTTATAAGCAGGACTCTACGGTATCTTTACTTGACATTCATCACTACAAAACAACAAAATGTATAACTATTCACTGTAAAGCTACAATTTCTCTGATTTATCCATAGCACATCAACTCTTATTTGACTGAAATCCCACACAAGTTCACATTGCGGACCTGTTTTTTTTTTTTTTAGGGAGGGGAGGTGAACCAATATATCTTAATGGCTTAACCCTATTTAGACTGGGCTTCTTTTTGTTATTTTCAGAGAGGGGGTTGGGTGGCTACAAACAGCAAAGGAAAGCAGCAAAGGAAAAGTTCCTCTTTCTGAAATCAACACCCTATTATCTTTAAAGATATTTGGCAAAGCTAATTACCTCACCGGAAATGAACTTGTTGTTTCAACCACATACTTGTCATATTGCGTGTGCGACCCGCTTGTCTATCTAAAATTTTATGTATGGAAGATATGTTATTATGAGTTTGCCTGTGAACTCAAATTAATCCGACACTGTATAAACCAAAATCGACTCCTAAATCTTCATTTAAAAGCTGAAATTAAAAGCACTCCGTTGATCCTACAAATAGCAAAGGAAAGCCACAAAGTACAAGTTTCTCTCTCTGAAATCAACACCTTATGATCTTTAAAAATATTTGGCAACGCTAATTAGCTCACCCAAAATTAATTTGTTGTTTTTACTGTATACTTGTCGTCAATGAACATTTATATTGTCTTCACCCTGACAAAACGATTATCGATTGTTTAATCACAACTGCTCTTTTGTTGACAGAAAATATAAAACAACACATTTCCAAAACTTCATAAAAACTGAAAACTGCGAATGAATCGTACCCTGACTTCATTAGCACTACTGTAAATTTGCTATAACTGTACACTTGTCATATCAATTAAAAGCACTCTGCTGATCCTACATGTACAAACAGCAAAGGAAAGCTGCAAAGCCTTCACCTATTGCCTGTGCGACTTACTTGTCTATCTAAACTTGTATGTATGGAGGATACAGTATTGTGCAAAAATAACGCAAGCGAAATGCGCATGTTTCGTTCTTTGTTCCCGTGACTTTTCGACGAAAGTTCACACAAAAATTCAAGTGAAATTTCATGGCGTATCGAGCGATAATTCGCTTGAACAAAGGGTAATTTTTCTTCAAAGTTTTGTTAAGCTAACGAAAATTCATGAGCACAAACGATAATTTGCCAGGCAGTGCACAAAATTTTGCAACGTATTGAATGACAGTTAGGCAGCGTTCGTGCAATTTTCTTTTAGCGACTGATACGAACAAACAGTTGTGTAACTTACAAGCGATAAATTTGTAAATACGTGCAGATGAACTGTTTGTAAATACCTGCCAGTTTGCAGTCATCATCACTGATTAAGGGGATAACATTTTATCTATGACAAATACGTTACTAAAATCTTACTTCACTTGCTCAAGTTCAGCTTGGGCCCAGTTTCATACGCAGAGAATTAGAATACACTGAACCGCATTGTGAAGACAATGAGCTCAGTTCATTCCACAAACAAAACAAAAACATCTCCAGTTCTGTGTACTTATGCTGCTTAAGTAAATAGTCGCAAACAATTCATGAGGGTTTTTCAATCTGAACACTCGTGCACGCTTGCGAATCCATTGGGCTGTTGTTTATTTCCATCCCAATCCAGGGCTCAAAATTAACTTTTTCGTTTAGGAGCCAGCTGGCGACTAGCGGAAAAAACGGTCGCCAGATCGTAAATTTTGGTCGCCAACTTATTTTATATAACTTACACAAGAACACGATTTTGTACGTTACTTTGCATGCAAGAAAAGTCACAATTGAAGAGCGAAAACAATTAGAAACAACATGAATAACACCATAGTCATTGAGTTATTTTTTTGTAAAAAAAATACCTCTTAGTCGGCGCGTCGGGTATGTTATGGACGGGTCAATGGGTGAGTGAGTGAGTGAGTGAGTGAGTGAGAGATGTATGTATGTCACACCAATCAGATTGGATCTACTATGAACAGCCAATCAAATTTCTTGTTGTAAAGGTAAATGGTACGTGAGAAACACAAGGTAAGTATAAACACAAGGACTTTGGTAATTGAAAAATAAAGAGTGACGTGTATGTTGTCGGTTTGTGATTTTTAGTCCGGTTTGGAGGAGAGTGTGACGGTTACATACGTACATTGGGCTGTTTTAGAGTGCATAATTTTCAGTGAAATGGTGGCTAGTTATGAACGAGATGAGTCTTGAGTTTTGAAGCAGTTCATGAGTAGTAGGCAAATGCACGAGATATTTTTATTTTTAATTACAAAGGGTAACTTGATACTTTTGTTTTTCACAAGGAGTTAATTCAATTAGAGGTCACGAATCGTCGCTTTTAGTTCTTAGGACATGTTTTAGAGGAGACGAGACTATTTAGATTTGAAGCAGCTCTAACGTTTACAATAGTAAGTGCAGGTAACGATTGTTTTGTTCTTATTGCATGCAAATATGACGAGATATTTTTATTTTTTAGTTACAATGGGTAATTTGACACTCTTGTTTTTCACAAGGTAGTAAATTCAATTAGAGCTGACGAATCGTCGCCACTTGTTCCCACGAGATGTGTACTATTTTTAGTTACAAATGGTAACTCGACACTTTTGTTTTTCATATGGGAGTAAATTCAATTAGAGCTTACAAGTTATCGGCTATTGTTCCCAGGATATTAAACAAAAAAGAAGCTTTTCTTTCTAGAGTGTTTTTACGTCTCTGCAGTAGCAGTTTAATATTTTTATTTGATGAGCATTTTATGACATTCTTTTCAGTCCGATATTTTTAAAGGTAAAAAGTATGAAAACTGTTCAAATGTTCTTTGAAGACTGTGTGGCACCAAGTTAAAGTGCAATTTAATTAAATCAGACTTTCAACGTGTCAGAGAGGTCTTTTTCTCTTTCTTTAAATTTTCGGTGAAGTAGTGTTGTTGCGTTGTGTTGTGTAAAAAGAGTAAACTTACTACTCGTATAAAATGCGAAAAGTTCTCTTAACTTGAGTATTTTTGAGCAAAAATTCCTCTTGGGGGCTGGAAGGGCTCCCGAGGGGGTACTCCCAGAAAAATTGGTTGGGGGTGTGCGGCCCGCTTCCCAAAACCCTTACCCTATTTATGACCAAAATCTGCGATATTCCTTACCCTATTTATGACCTGACCAAAAATTCGAAACCCTATTTACGACCTGACCCTCAAATCAAAACCCTGTTTCAGAACTGCGTTATAATTAGCTCCCTAGTTCAAACCAATGTTAAATTACCGTAAACGTATAAATTTGTGAAGGGCTTTTGTTGATTTTCTTTTCGATAATGATGAAAAAGTGGCTTCTTCTTAAAGCATACCCATATCAAGGCTAGAGTGCAAAAACCGTACCCTATTTATGACCAAAATGGCCAAAATCAGCTAAAATCGATACCCTATTAATGACCAAAACGGCTGAAAAACCATACCCTTCGGGGCCGCACAGACCTATATAGCCCATATAAGGAAGTTCCCCCCCCCCCGGGGGGAAGGGCTACGTGATCGGTGAGTGAGGGAGTTATGCATGTGTGCGTGTCAGACCAATCACAGTGTGGGTTGTATCAAAGAACAAATAAAATTGCCTGTTAGAAAATAAGATGGTATCTACATTAATCTGGAGACGTGTCAGATTACTGTAGTTTGTTCAGTCAAACATTTTATGGCTTACTATTTAGTTATCTTACCATTACCGATGTAACATCTTATGTACATCATAAACTCCCAGTTTCTTTCTTGCTGTACATCGCAACCAAAAAAACTTGTCAAATCAACCAAATCATTACTGTAAACAGTTCCATGAATGTGCCTATCTCCGAGACTTATAGTTCACAAAAAAAATAACTCTTGCACGCCTTGCGTGCCTATGTTTTTAAATGAAGCGAAGCAAAGATGTTTTGAGTCCGTGGTTTTCCTTGTGAGACAAACACGGGTCCTTGCGTATTTTCCCTTTGCTACTTCTTTGAAATGCTGTTCTTTATTTTCGACTTGCTTTCCTTGACGCCTTTCGCTGTCGACAGTTTGGTGAAATCCACTTTCCCTACATCAACAACTGATGAAGGATTCAAAGTTTGGATTAACCTTTTGGCTGAATCTTCATTCCCTGCACATAAAAACTCACATAATTCCTTCAACTGATTGGTATCTGCCATCATTTTCGTGGCAAATGAAAAGCACATGGTGTTGAAGTGCGCCTGCGATCCCAGTTTCGGAAGAAGCCGCTGAAACAATATGGTGCGCCATGAACGCAGTATCGACATGTCGAAATACATTCAATTTTTTTGATTATCTTGTAATATTCAAACATTATTTTACTGGGGACGGAAAGGTGAGTTGCATACTAGCTACCATATCCGATTGATTTCCTAATATAAAGATTTAAAAACAAAAGTTGTGCCGTGGTTTTCTTTAGTTATCAGACAAAACGCGAATCGCCAGCTGGCGACCAGTTCTGAAAATTTAGTCGCCAGTGCTCAATTTTTGGTCGCATTGGCGACCAGTGAGTCGCAATTATGAGCCCTGCAATCCCCTTGTGGTTGTTTATTAAAATTCTTGAAAGCCCTGAAAACTTTTCGGGCCTGCAAAGCCATTTTTGAGTTATTTTTTTGTAAAAAAAATACCTCTTAGTCGGCGCGTCGGGTATATTATGGACGGGTCAATGGGCGAGTGAGTGAGTGAGTGAGTGAGTGAGAGATGTATGTATGTCACACCAATCAGATTGGATCTACTATGAACAGCCAATCAAATTTCTTGTTGTAAAGGTAAATGGTACGTGAGAAACACAACGTATGTATAAACACAAGGACTTTGGTAATTGAACAATAAAGAGTGACATGTATGTTGCCGGTTTGCGATTTTTAGTCCCGTTTGGAGGGGAGTGTGACAGTTACATACGTACATTGGGTTGTTTTAGAGTGCATAATTTTCAGTGTAATGGTGGCTAGTTATGAACGAGATGAGTCTTGAGTTTTGAAGCAGTTCATGAGTTAGTAGTAGGCAAATGGCACGAGATATTTTTTAAGGGTAACTTGATACTTTTGTTTTTCACAAGGAGTTAATTCAATTAGAGGTCACGAATCGTCGGTTCTAGTTCTTAGGACATGTTTTAGAGGAGACGAGACTATTTAGATTTGAAGCAGTTCTAACGTCTACAATAGTAAGTGCAGGTAACGATTGCTTTGTTCTTATTGCATGCAAATATAATGAGATATTTTTATTTTTTAGTTACAATGGGTAATTTGACACTCTTGTTTTTCACAAGGTGGTAAATTCAATTAGAGCTGATGAATCGTCACCACTTGTTCCCACGAGATGTTTGCTATTTTTAGTTACAAATGGTAACTCAACACTTTTGTTTTTCACATGGGAGTTTTTCACGTGATTGGTGATTGAGGGAGTTATGCATGTGCGAGTGTCCGACCAATCACAGTGTGGGTTGTATCAAAGAACGAATAAAATTGCCTGTTAGAAAATAAGATGGTGTCTACATTAATCTGGAGACATGTCAGATTACTGTAGTTTCTTCAGTCAAACATTTTATGGCTTACTATTTAGTTATCTTACCATTACCGATGTAACATTGTATGTACATCATAAACTCCCAGTTTCTTTCTTGCTGTACATCGCAACCAAAAAACTTGTCAAATCAACCAAATCAACCAAATCAACCAAATCATTACTGTAAACAGTTCCATAAATGCTGCTATCTCCGAGACTTATAGTTCACAAAAAAACAACTCTTGCACGCCTCGCGTCCCTATGTTTAGATAATCTGTACCTAAAAACTGAGAGGTGTATATGCCTGAAACTTCTTGTATGAAGAGAACCTCTGTTCATATTAAGAATATGCGGATAAAACTGCACTGTAATCATAGGGTTTGAGATTTTGCTATGGCTTTCTGGGTGTGAAAACTTTTCGGGACCTTTGAGAAACGGGCACCTGGCCCAAGTTGTTCGAAGGCTGGATAATGCGTTATCCACTGGATAAATCGGATGGTGATTTATCCGGTGGATAGCATTATCCACCTTTCGAACAACCTGGGACTGAGGTCACTGGGTGTTGCTTTAAGTCTTCAAACAGTTCACATTTATTTTGCTCCATTTTCGTCTCCTAAATAATCATTTGGACTCTAACTTACAGGGATAAACAGATATGGATGACTGCAACAACTATCCGTTTCCAAAATTTGTTAAGAGTTTTTACTTTTAATATGAAAATTCTAATATTGCGGCATAACGAGAATATTACATATATCACAGAAAAACTAGAGAACTGATGTGTGACCTTCTACTATTGTGAGATCTCGGATGAGCTGACAATAAGCGGTCCGCTGCAGAGTCCAGCCTTGCTGTTGGCAAGATCTTCGTACGGTGGACAAACTCACGGCAATCCCACAGTTTGCTAGCTTCTTCTGAATCTGTTGGCTATTAGTCTCATCATTTTTTCGCATCTGTTGATCTATAAATGCTTTTGCATCTACAGACAACTTTGTTGGTCTTCCTGAGTGCGGTAGATTCACCATGGAGCCAGTAATTTGACTAATTTGTAGTTTCTTGATGATTTGAGAGACACTAGCGAGGGTTACTAGTAAACCTTCGTTCTTCAATGACCTGAATACTCCAGCTGGGTGGAGATCTTAAAGGAGCTCGATTCGAGTTCTCGTATAATTTGAAACTTTAGGCCTGATGACTGACCAGCGAGGTGCTATCTTCAGTGAATGAGCGAATGATTTCTGGTCTAAGAAATAACACACAGACGGTCGCTATGGCAGCAAACTGGTTCTGAGACTGGGGTCTGGTGCGAGAAAAATTGTGTGGTTCTACATGCTGTGAAAATGGTGTTTTGGCAAGTGTATAACATAGTGATTAAGTACAATTGCATTTGTTTATCGGAACCGTGGTATTTTGGGGTTTTGGATCAAGTCAACAATTTAGCATTCCTTCTGAAATAACCAGGTGAGTTTCATAGCTAACATTTCGTCAAGCTGTGATGCTATTTCAGATTAATGGCTTCTTTCATGTGCAATGATTGGGAAGGTCATTTATATATTTCACTCAGCGAACTGTGTTTTGAAAATGCTCTTGGCCTATTGATAAACAATAGATTGAATTTTTGGGAGGAGCGAATTATTGTTCGAAAATTTGCAGTGAATCATCGTGCAAAGCGAATTATCGTTTAAAAAATCACGTGGATCAAAACAATAGGTGTCATGAAAATGCATGGAAATTTTGTGGAAATATCGTTTCAAGCGAAATTTCTTTGAAAAGTCCTGAAAAGGCAGGAATTTTGTCAAAATTTGTTTGCGTTACTTTTGCACAATACTGTATGTTCTTATTATGAGTTTGCCCGTGAACGCAAATTTATCTGATACTGTATAAACCAAAATCCACCCCTAAATCTTCTTTTAAAAGCTAGAATTAAAAGCACTCTGCTGAACCTAATTGTCTCATTTACTAACTCCCAGAGTGCATTTCACATCCACAGAGGGATAAATTGTGCACAACATAAGCGCGATGGACATAAGCGTGATGGACATAAGCACGATGAAATAAGTGAGAAATCACTATCCAAAGGAATGCAGCATGCGGGCTTAAAGCAATGACGTCACACAATAATGCGTCATAGCTTAATAAATGAGATTAGGATTTCGCATATAAACTCTATAACAAATTTGTTTACTGAATCAACAATCACATACTGAGCTGGTGCGGCCTGTGGCTAAATAATAAACATTCAAATATTTGAACACTATTTTGTAACTTGAACCAATAAATTGTGAGTCAAAAGTAAATGCAAAAACTAGTGTAAGAAAAAAACAGAACTGGGTTTGCCCAATCTACTTGCTTTGTGCAGTCTGCATGGTCTGCGTTTTAACTTGCTTGCCTCTCATGGAACCTGCAGGGTAACAGAGAGAGGGGGAAACCATGTAACAGCTGGAGAAGGGAGACAGAACCCACAACACAGTTGAAGGGCTACACCCAGATTCAATTGTTTGCAGCTGAGTAATTAACGATCCTGTAATAAAAGTGCCTTCATGGGTCATTGTTAAACATGATAGCTCAGTTGGTAGAATGCAGGAATGCAGTAATTGCCTATGATCTTGGGTTTGCCAGTTCAAATCCGATTCAAAGGTTTTTTTGCTACAGATGAACAACAATTGGATTATTATTTTCTGAAGCCCTGCCATATTTCTTGCAAATTCAGCGCAGATGCCATGCATGAAATAGTTATTGCTTGGAAATTTATGTGTAGGTTATGGAAAGAAAGTCTGAAAACTTAAGTGGATAAACATTGGCATTGATCACACTATCACATGGTGCATTATAGGCCATGATCAGAATTTTCATGCAAGTAAATCCCTCTTTCTGAACTTTTCATTCATTTGAGAAGCTGAGTGTATCCTAACTGCTAACATGAGTTCTACTCCTCTTATATCAAGAGATCCAGGGCTTGACTTGGTTTGAAAGGCTACACATGTGAAAACAAGAAGAATACATGTAGTTTGGTATTCAACATTCATTTCACTCATTTGATGAGTATGAAAGTTAAGGGAAAAAAGAATGAAGTTTTCTTAGGGGTTGACTTGTATGACCAAGTGTGAAAAGTTAGTTGCCAGTCAAAAAAAATCCACCCACATTGGCGACCCCAGTGATTGCAACGTTGACATCTGAGATCTGAATTATAATCAAAATTAATGCACTGACACAAAAATTATTTCTATGCAGCATGCCAAAAAAGTGGGTTTGCTCCACTCGTCCTGGAATGAATTTTCAAATTTACTGACCAGTCCTCTAACATACACAATCTGTTGATCCCTTCAGGCACAAAGCTCAGTCAACTGTTGTTCTACTTGTATCTTAAAAGGTTGTGCCTCAAAGTGATAATTGAATGCAGTATTGTTTCTGCTAGGAAAGAATATATGCGTGATGCCCCAAAGTTTGTGAAGATCAAAATAATACGCCCTCAAAGTTTGGGATCAAATTATTAATGATCATGACCAGTGATTCGTACACAGTTGTTTAAAATCTCAGTGGAAATTAGGTTTGCTGTATATATTAGTACTAATTTAACTAAGGATAATAAATTACCTCTACTGTCAGAATTAGTTGAATAAAACCTACTTGAGTAAAGATAAAAACCATTAGTCCAAATAAATTATACTTTTTTATGGTTATTTCCCTCCCCAGAAAATCAAGAAATCAACAAAACAAAACATAAAAATCTCTGCCACAATCTTGTTTGTGCACTTGCCTTGAGATAAATAAACAAATAAAGAAATTGCAAATAATTGTGGTTTGGTCTAAAATTAATTTTTTTCCCTTTGCTTTCTTAGGAAAGAAAGAAATGGAGGCAATGTTGATGAAAATAACAAAGATGCCTACCAGACAGAGCAGAAAATGAGAAACAAGAATTCTATAAAAGCAAGCACCAAAGATCAAAAGAGCAAGGGAAAAGGGGCTTCAAAGGGAAATAAAAAAATGGCACAAGATAAGATGAACAATGAAAAATCTACAGACTTTGAAGGTTTTGGGCCTGGCTACCAGGACAAAATGACCATTATCTTTCATGCTGTACTTGCACCTCACTTCAGTTTTGAGGGGAGCCGTGGAGACAAGATCTTTATGAGATTTGGTAGACTACAGTTGGGGAGCTTCAAGAGTAATGTTCTGGAGTTGAAGCCAGTAAGGTAACATTGCCTATCTGCCCCCTAGTGAGACCAGAATCTTTGATTTGTACCCCTTAAAGCGAGATGATGAGCATACCCTAAGGCTCGAAATTAAAAAATCCTTATGTCGCCATTTTGCAACTAAGTGGTAAAAATTAATAGCCGCCAAGTTGCCAGATTGTTAAATCAAATGGAAGAGACAGTCCACAGGCATACATGATGTACTCAATGCTCAAGGGTTTGCAATGCATTATAGGGCGATTTCAAACAGGGTAGCCATTTGGAAGTTTTCCAATGTGAGAGAGAATTGTTCACTTTAGAGTGTTTTAGAATAATCAAACATGGGTTTGTTTTGTTACAGTTGAACCTTGATTATCCAGACTCGTTGGGACTTGAGTAAATAGTCAATAATCAACAGTCTGGATAATCAAAAATATGAATATTCAGGTTTTAATCTATTTCACTTTAAAAAGTGCAAGAAGCATGAGATAAACAATGTATTCAAGACATGTATGAATGTAAATGTAAAACTTAATGTGGACTGGATGTTGGGGATGGTGGATGGCAGACAGCAGGTGGAAAAATACGGATGGAAAAATGCGGATGATAAAATATGGATGGAAAAACGCAGATGATAAAATGTGGATGGAAAAATGCAGATGACAAATGCAGATGGAAAAATGGTGAGATGGAAAAATGAGGATGAAAAATTGCGAATGACAATGTGCGGATGATAAAATCCTGATAAGGGGAAATAACTATGTTGCTCTCTTGGCGGCAGTCGATTTGCAATATTTTAGGTAGAGAGAAGTGGAATATCCATGAACAGAATTTGGTCACCATAGTAAGATAATGCTGTTGTTGCCTCTAGCTCTGATGGCTGGTGGTGAAATTAGTAAGTGATTTAGTTTTGTATTGATCTAACAAAACTGTTTAAACGCACAAGAAAAACTGTGTTCCAGAATATCTATGTTCAATTAGGAATTGATATGTACTTTAATATCTCTCAGACAGACTTCTAAGTGTGTACACATAGCGGTGTTTCATTTAATTTGACAGTGCCAATTTTCTGCAGTGGAAATTTGCTTAGGAGTAAACAGCGAAAGTTCTTTGTCCTGTAGTGAAAGAACAACAGAGTCTGATGATAAAAGGAAAGTTCAGGCCGTTATTATTTGATCAAGGCTTTTCTGGTTTTTCTTCCGGCTGGCATTAAAATGTTTTGATCTGTTTTGTGATTGAATATAAAAATTTGGACTTAATCTTCCCGGCCTACATTCTTTAAGATGGCAGAGTTTACAGTGTGTAGTTACAACTAGGACTGTCAGAAAATTTCCCCTCAAGGGTTTTATCATCCGCATTTTGCCATCTGCATTTTTCCATCCACATATTTCCATCTGCACTTTATTATCTGCAATTTTCTATCCACAGTTTGTCCATCATCAGCCATCCGCCGCCATTTGGTCCACTTTTTACAGAGACCAGTTAATGTTACTATTCCGTTATTCAAACTAAGAGCAGATGTAACGCAACCAGGTAAAAGGTAACACAACAAAATACGCAAACAACAATATGGCGTAACTGAGGGGGACACAGCCCTGTAGTAGGTTTGACGCGACTTCATGATAGGTGCACAAACTAAAAGCCTCACTTATTCCTCCACTAACGTGGGAATAGAACAAGAGTATTGGCAGAGCCTTTCTTATCTCCCCAGCACAGCACAGGCTGGATTGGACAAAATAAAAGCTAGGATATAAGATGGCAAGACACAAGCAATGCCAATGCTTGGGGGAAGTTGCTATGCAGACTTAACCGAACCACAAGGGGTGACCCCGGTTTATTGACAAATAACAAATAAAACCCCTTCCCCAAGGGAGGGAGGGTGGGAAATTTTAAAGCTAAATTGTTACAAACTGTGTACTCTTGTGCAAGCTGCCAGGATAATGCCCTCTGACAGTGTATTGAGATTTATATGCAAGACAGTGTCCCAAAGTTCGGCCAATAGGTACAGCTGTACTATGAACTAACTAGATGCAAAGTGGTGAGCTTGTTAGCAATGAATGGAGCTTAAAAATATGTGGGCCAATTTAGGAGAAGCTAAGATATTTTGCTAGATTATATCATGAAATGAAGCTAAAATACAGACATGAATAGTGTTTGTGCTAACTGCTAGAATAAGAGAACATACATTCATGAATTGAGCATTCAGTATTGTACTATAATTGTTTATCCTACTGGATTGCGTGATGAATGTAAATGGCCTAACCCTTAAGGGGTGTCATGTTCCATTAATTGCGTTTTACCGACCAGTAAAAGCGGTATATAATACTGGGGCATGTTTAAAACATGAAATGGCAAAATGGCAAAATGGCAAAATAAATATAAATATAAATATAAATATAAAATATAAATATACATTTATATAGCGCCATTTTCCACTAATTGTCCATGGCGCGTTACAATACTTTAAAATTAAAATCCTAATCCTTTAAAAAACCCAAAATCCTAAATCCTAAAAGTTAAAATCCTAAGAATTAAATATGCTAT
>NW_028301565.1:11820000-11850000 GCF_042242905.1 Orbicella faveolata
TTTCGCCATCTCACCATCTTGCCATTTCGCCATTTTGGGTTTTAAACACGCCCTATAATACTGTATACAGTTGAACCCTGTTATTGTGAACTTTCAGGGGAAACGAAAAACAGTTTGAAATAGCGGGATCAAGTTCACAATAGCCAATAGTAAACGACTGAAGGGTAAGTTAAATCCAAGGGAAATGATTTGGAGTTCGAAATAACAGGGAATTTGAAATAACCAAGTTCGAATTGGCAGGGTCCAACTGTACTTTTGACCAAATGTCAGGGTGGTACAAATGCCTCACTCATTTCTCATTCATTTATCGTTCAAATTCTATCGTTTCTGTCAGGCTGATTATTGTAATTCTTTGTCTTGCTCATTAGGGTGATATTTTATGCCCAGAATTTTGCCTGTCAGGCTGATTATTGTAATTCTTTGTCTTGCTCATTAGGGTGATATTTTATGCCCAGAATTTTGCCTGTCTCACTCAGAATTTCTGTACCATTAGCAATAGTGCTGTTAAGTTGTTATTGTTGAAGAGACACAAGATTGTCTGGAGAAGCATTAACTTCATTTGTGGAATATATACTAAGAGAACTTAATAGAGAGCCATTGTGGAGGTCCATTCAAAGTCTAGAGGTTTGAGAGAAGATGTCATTAGAGACAATGACAATGACAATCGCAATCACTGTTGGTTTATAGATTTTTTTTGTGTGGTAAAAAGTACCTCTTAGTTGACTCTCTTCACTTCACTGTGTTTTGGTCTAGAATCTCACATTCTTTGTGGGGTGTAGAGCCCAATAACTCTGTATAAAAGGTTGTTTTAAGCTCATTTATGAGTGATTTTGTTGTTGCAAAAACCAACGCAACTCTTATCAAAGTGCCAATAATCCACTGCTGGTCGCCATGGTGATTGAAATGTGATTCTTTGATATGCGTGTTGGAAAAAATGTATAAATAATTTCAGATGCCGTGAATTTCTCTGCAGTTTTCAGGATAGATCTTGTCATAGTTACAGCTATACAGGTGCCAAGCCACAGGTGTAAAGCCTTTCTCTATCTTCAAATCACTTAGCAGAGTGGTTTTACAGTATATTTTGGTTTTCCAAAATTTTGTGATTTTTTTTTCTCATTCCTTTAACCAATAACGATTTTACTAAGCATCATTAAATAAATAAGATTCTAGGAGTGTGTTTCGAAGCTTTATTCACTCAGCTAACAGTAGAAGACTAAACTAACGATTCAAAATACATAATTTAAATGTACGGTAGAAAGTCCGCTGACAATTACAGCTACAGAAATTTACATATCGTAACATCCTTCCCTCAAAAAAAAAAAAAAAAGAGAATCAGTTCTTCTATACGCTAACAGTTCTTAAAATGTCACTCGTTAGACCTTAAGAGTTACAAGATCTGAATAACGACTAGGCGGTTTGACCAGTCTCCCACTTCTTGTACGGACTTGGCTTTCACAGCTTGCAAAACTTCATTGTTCTTAGTCTCTATGCGGAACATTTCTGCTTCGTGCTCACTCACCAGCAAGTGGTTTATTTCTTGAATGTCTTGCTCAACTTCCAGTCCCTCTTCAAAGGCAGATCTTGCGAACAGGACATGTTCTCTCTGATCTTGAGTTGCTTCTACCAACTTGGGGTAGTGCCGACTCAAGGTGTTTGCGAGATGCAGCTCACTTCCTTTCTTGTATTGCACATCCAGATCATAACGTTGCAGCCTCAAGATCATCCTCTGTGATCTCTTAGGAGCAGAGACCAGCGGCTTGGCAAGAATCATTTCTAGGGGCTTATGGTCTGACTCGACAATTACCGATCTCCCATATGTATGCTGGTGAAACCTCTCTGTTGAGAACACAATTGCAAGGAGCTCTTTTTCTATTTGGGCGTAGTTCCTCTCAGCTGCAGTCAGGGCTCTGCTTGTGTATGCCAGCGCCCTTCCATCTTGAAGTAATGCGGCTCCCAGGCCCCCTTCGCTTGCATCACACTGAATGACTAGGTCCTCTCACTCATAGTACTTGAGCAGTGGTGGGGCTGTCACCATCTCTTTGATCCTGCTGAATGCTCTATCATGGATCTCGTCCTATAAAAATTCTGTTCCCTTCTTGGTGAGTTGTCTGAGAGGCTGTGAGACCTCGGATAATCTCGGCGGTAACTTTGCTAGGTAACCCACGGTGCCCATAATCCGCTGAACACCAGTTACATCAGTCGGCCTCTCCATCCTTAGTACTGCTTCAACCTTGGACGGGTCTGCCTTTATTCCCTCTGAGGTCAGGAGATGTTGGATGTAGGGTACCTCTGTTTGCTTAAAAGCGACTTTTTGCTTGTTTAGCTTAATGTTACGTTCTTGGCATCGTCTCAACAGCTTCTTAATTTTGAGGTCATGATCTGCTATCGCATCCTTCATAGTGTCTCCAGTGCCTGCAACAAGGATGTCATCTGCTATTGCATATACTCCGTTGAGGCCTTCAACAGCTTCATGTAAACGGAGCTGAAACATTTCACTAGCGGGTGAAATCCCGAAGGGCATACAATTCCATTTGTATCTGCCAAAGGGTGTGGCGAAGGTCGTAAGCAGTGAACTCTCTTCTGTAAACTTTATTTGCCAATAACCATCCTTGCAGTTGACTTTAGTAAAGATTTTGGCCTTGCCCAACTCCGGCAGTATGTCTTCAATGACTGGCATAGGGAAATGGCATCTCTTTAACGCTTTGTTCAAGGGC
The DNA here is from genome assembly GCF_042242905.1 of Orbicella faveolata. Taxonomy (NCBI): domain Eukaryota; kingdom Metazoa; phylum Cnidaria; class Anthozoa; order Scleractinia; family Merulinidae; genus Orbicella; species Orbicella faveolata. The sequence goes on from NW_028301565.1 coordinate 11,822,715, forward strand.
TTAGGGTCCAGGCAAAGGCGAAGGTTACCATTAGCCTTCCTTGCGATCACCACGGAATTTACCCATTCAGGCGGCCTCTCAACTTTCTTGATAACACCTCTAGCTTCCAGATTGTCAAGATATTCTTTAAGCGGGGTTCTTAAAGCTTCAGGTACTCTTCTTAATGGTTGTTGGACAGGTTTAACTGTTTCGTCAACTTCAAGTCACAGTGGAGTTCCCAGATTGCCAAGACCATCAAAAACATCTTCGTACTGGGAGCACACGTGTTCCAGGGTAAGTCCTTTGAACTGTTAGCTACTTGTCAGGTTCACATCCACATTTGCTGTAGAAGCGCACTCTGCAGGTTCGGAACACGGCTTGATCTTATCATTTCTGATTGTAATTAACTGCATTTGCTGGGCGGTTTTACTCCCGATCAGATTGACACAGTGTTCATCCTCTACAATGGTTAAGTTAACTTTGTACTTCCTTTTATCCCTGGAATTCGTCAGTTGTACCTTGCACTTTCCAAGCGGCCTGAGCGTAGAGGCATTGTACATTTTTAGGACTTGATTTGTGGGCGTGATCCTATTGGCATACTTCGTTCCTTTGATGGAGCTTAGCTTGAGTACATCACATGTTACTCCGGTGTCGATTTGGAAATTAATTTCGGGTCCTCCCTTTAATTTCATAGCCGCAGTAATCTTTGATGGGATGTTGCTCTGTATCGCGTGCACTGAGTCGACTTCTGGAGTTAATTGAATCGTAAACAGTGATTCACCAGAGTCACTGGAAGAGACTGAGACTGTGTTGACCGGTTTTTTCCTTCATCCACGCTGCTTACACACTCTAGCAAAGTGATTACTCTTTCCGCACTTTCCGCAAGTCTTTCCATAGGCCGGACATTTTTCCCTCTTGAGCACGTGATTTCCTCCACAGTACTTGCATTTTTTGGCACCCTTTGAATCTCTTGGGTCTTCCGGTAATCTTGGTTTTCTTTCGTTGCAATGTTTCAAAGCGTATATTTCATTTGGATCCGTAGCTGTGGCGAGATCCTTTAAATGCTGTGCAGTTGTTTCTCCGCTTTTGCAGATGTCCATTGCTTTTTCTAGAGTGAGTTGTCTTTCTTGCAGCAGCTTCTTTCTCAAGGCAGGCTCTTTAATACCAAACACTATTCTATCACGTATAAGTGAATCATGTAAACACTGACAAAAATTACACGATTTCGCAAGTCTTATAAGTGCTGATACATAGTGATCGATACTTTCATCCTCTTTCTGTGATCTGGAGTTAAATAAATACTGCTTGAAGGTCTCATTGGTTTGTCCGATGCAATATTCCTCGAATTTTTGAACAACAGAGTCGAGTACTTTCAAACTTTCGGGGAGGTTGAATGTGATACCTTCATAAATTTCAAGAGCTTCTTTGCCGATCGCGGAAAGAAAAGTTGCAGTCTTATATTCTTCGTCAAACTGCTGGAGCCTCACAACTACGGCGTAATTGTCCCAGGCTCTTTTAAATTTTTTTCAGTTAGCGGCAACATTGTCAAGATTTAATGGTTTCGGCATTGGTATTCCACTCGGCAAAGAGGACATTTGCTGCATTTGTGCACTTCCAACGGACGCTGTATTAGTTGTATTTGTCGCCATAGTTCCCTCGTCGCCTGACATCTTGTAGTTACGCGGCAATTTTTTATCCTGACACCATGTTTCGAAGCTTTATTCACTCAGCTAACGGTAGAAGACTAAAATAACGATTCAAAATACATAATTTATATGTACGGCAGAAAGTCCACTGACAATTACAGCTACAGAAATTTACATATCGTAACAGAGTGTTTTGTAGAATATTGTTTCTGTCTGTTAAAATATACATGTAACTGAACACTAGGGAGAGTTTGCACTTTCAGGTGACCTACTTACATCACGCTTATTATCTTTTCAGTCAAAATTTTTGTAGCATTTGCTTACTGAATCTTTTGCCTTTAAGGAACCTGGATAATGGTTTTCTGTTGGTGAGAGGAGAGCTACAAGTTCCTTTTGGATTGGTTTCTGGGAATGTGCCTTACAAATATGTTGTACACAGGATGGGAAGAGAAAAAGGAGAAGAGGGAGAATATTTGTGGGAACATATCGTCCATGCTGGACCTTACAGGAACAGGTGTCTTTGTATACCAAAGGATAGGTGCCACATTGGAGGTACATGTAACCAGTTGCAATTTCAAAAACACGTACTGGATAAATTTAATTAAAAAAAACTCTGCAGCTAAATTAACATTTGAAGTCCCATGTAGTAGCTAGTATAGAATGATATAATGATATAAAGGAGGAATTTAGGAAAAAAACACTCTTTCAATTCACTCATTAGATTCAGGAATCTACATTGAAAAACTCAGCTGGAGACATTTAAGGCCAAGCTATCATGATACCTTGAGGTTGTGCTTACAACCTTGTAAATATCACTTTCAGCAAACTAAATTCATTCAAATAGTCACAGATTAAAGTTGGTCTGACCACTTAAAAAATCAAATGTCAATTTTTCTTATTTCTGTTTCCTTTATAGAAAGAACATTAGAAATCAAAATTATTTTCATGGCATAGACATGCTAATGCTTATGCTATTTTTATTTTGTTAGCAATTTGGTATCAGTATGATGATGGAATTTTTAGTGAACCTAATCTAGTCCAAAGCTTGCGCAACATAATGCCAGTTTGGAAAAGTATGGATGTTCTCGAAGGGCGAAACCTTGCTACATCAGCCATGCTGCGCGAGTGGAAAGATCTCTTAACTGTCAAAAGTGACAAAACAATGGCAGCTTGGGATTTTATTAGGAGAGTTGGAGACTTAGCCTACTGTATGACAAATTCCAAAGTTGAGGATTATGGACGTGTCATACCAAATGTTCCTCCAAGATATAATTTTAAGCAAGTAAGTGATCAATCACTGTGCTGTAAAATCTATTAGTCTTTATAATAAAAGCATCCCAGTAGATGTGATCTGTTTGGATTCAGTTTAAATGTAAAATTAAGGTCAAAGTAGATTGCTATGGCCTGCCCTCTCTTGCATTTCCTCTCAATCTGTGACAGTCAATGGATGTGACCTTGCCTGTAGACGTTCTGTTACGACTTGGTATCTTAGAGGCATAATGAGAGAATGGTACCAACATTAAATTAAGTACAATGTGAAAAGAGGGATTAAACATTTTGTGGTGGCTGCACTTAGGCAACTGTATTATTAAGCATACAGCACTGAAGTTAGTGTCTTCCAGGCATTCAGTTAGTTGGGGCACAGGGCAAAAACAGTGGGCGAAAAAATAGAGGAGAAGCGCGGTGAGAGAAAGCAAAATTTGCTTCCTCCTTTCCCTCGACTGCATTTTGTACCATTTAGGTACTCTAGTATAATTGATGCTTGCTGTTAACTCCATTTAGGTACTCTAGACTGTATAAGGCTTACTGTTAACTCGAAGGTACTCAATAAGCTGTGATTAGGTACTTCTAATTCTAGGTGTCTTGGAGGCTAGTGATATTTTGCACACTGTACTGTACACTGCATTTCTGGACTTAAACTTTGGTATTCTCATTCAGATTCTGAGGGATTACCTGAAGCCTAAAATTGAACAGAATGCTACTCTTCGGGAGGTGGATGTGGATGAGGAAACAAGGCTTTCTTGCCTAGTTTTAGCAGTAGCCATTTGTCATATCATTACATCGCACAAAGTACAGCTTGATGTTAAAGATTATCACAAGCTTTTGATGTCATTATCTCTTTGGTCTGATACTGAAGAAAATACCTGTTCAGCATTTAACAAGCTACTACATAACTTTCCTGATGCGCATTGGAGGTAATTATTAATAACATAATATGCAATAATTTTTCTTCAAGGTCATTCTATAATTATAACTTTGATGAGGTTGCCTGGCTAAGAAACCTGGTATTGAATCATGATTTGATCGCCATTTCTGATATACATAGTTACAGTATTTTAAAACAGTCTTGTAATCTCAGACAAGCCATGACAACCAGACTAGCCCTCTTGTGTACAAGAGTTTTGTGCTGAACTTTCACTTTTTGCTAATGTACATCTGTCACTTTATTTTGGCACTTCTGACATTTAATTGGAGCAGTTTTGATGGGGGTTTTAGATCCAAAAGTGTATATTACTACTTCTGTGTATAGAGATGCATGGAAAGCATTATTTGAGGACATGTAGTCAGAACTTCTCTAAAACAATTAGATTATTCGCTCTCAATTTCTACGAGATGATAACTCATGCTCCATTCAGCCCCATCCACCATCCTCCATCCTCATAGAAATTCCTAGTTCATAATTTAACTGTTGATGTTATATTAGTGAATAAAAGTACATAATAAGTGTTGCCTCATAGCTTCAGCATATTTTGGATGGAGAGTGTAAGGAAATGGTATATTTATTGAACAATTGTTGAAAAAATAATAATTATGTGTAGTATATGAATCGTTGTGTTATCAATCACATTCTGGCAGTTTAACAACCATTTACATGAAGTTGAAATGAATACCATATGTCTTTAACAATATTTTCAACAGAGAGTTAGGTGAGTCAATTCAAGCCATCTGCAGATATGCTGCAAAGAATCATCGTCATCTTAACTCCTGGCTGTTTGCTGTGCCCTTGGCCCACTTTTTAACTCAGGAATCAGAGCCTTTCAATGCAGCTGTGTTGCTTCTTGAAACACCTCAAGATGGGGAAGACACATGGTGGGGAGCCGGTGGCTTTGAGACAAAGGCTGTGAGAGAAAGGACCGTGGGTGATGATGGGTATGGTAAAATTAATCCTTGCAAAGTAGATGTACATGCAATAATACATTTTATTATTCAACTTTCATACACTGCATGAATTCTGATTTTCTGATTGGCTGATTTGTATCACGTGATACTGGGTTGTGATGAGACAAGCACCTTGATGTCATTATTGTCGTGTAATAGGCGTGGTGTAAATTCAACACACCACTGTCATTACATCATGGCTTGGGTTGACTCAAATATAGTGGTTTCAATGCAGTGTTTCTTTGCACAGTGTATTCAATTTGAATAATAAAAATGTTAACGCACTCAGTACTCGTGAATTATCAAGATTTACCTGTACTCGTTCACTAACAATGAACTCGAACCTTTCAATACCGCACTCAGCAAAACCTGCTGCAGTATTGAAATTTCTTGTTCATTGTTAGTGAACTCGTGCAGGTAAATCCCGATAATTCACTCACTGAGTGCGTTAACCTGTAATTATCTGCCATTTGTGTTTTTGCAGTAACAATGTTGAACCCCATCACATAAAAAAGTTCCAGAACAAACTTGTTCAATTATCCAGTCTATTAAATTTGTGCACTGCCTAGATTTTATCTCAGTTCATGTAAGCGAGACCTGTTAGGTATAGAAAAATGCATACTCATTGGTACTGAAGACATGTGTGAGTTTAAACAGGGAAAACGATCATTGACTATCATAAAGAAACTGAACAAGCTCAAAAAATAGCTGATGTTAGTCGGTGTTAGTTACTGATAGTTACTGGTGAAACTGCTGGGAGTACAAGTTTCAAAATCGGCTTTCCCACTGTCCATTGGTGTGTTCTAGTGGAAATCTGCGAATCTGATTCATTGCCCTATATTTGGCTATTCGCAGATAGAACGCAGTGGTTACATATGCATGCTGCTCTAAGAGGGAAATATCCTCAATGTGTGGCTTAAAGATACATTAAATTGTGGGTTTTTGGACTGCGATTACCTTGAGTGCCTGCAAAATAATAACATTACTTGAGCTCATTTTTAGTGCAGAGTGCACTATTGGGATGGTTTGGGGGTTGACGTCGCTAAAGCACTATGGCAATAAGGCACTATGGCAATATGGCAATATGGCACTATGGAAATAAGGTGTAAACTCTCGTGTTTGTTTAATTAATCAGTGTTTCAGTCAGAAAATTTTACTTGAGGGCCAAAGTGGCCCCCGAAGATCTTTTTTAGGGGCCAGTTTTTTAGGAAAGGGGCCAATAAATTGAAAGCTACAGAAGGAAAAAATGCATCAGGATACCAAGAAAAATAAAGCAGTTTATTAGGATCGATGATAAAATTTAATAGTAAGTGCTTTTTGAATTGTTTGTATTCAATAAAGTTGCTTTTGAATCAGATACTAGTATGAAGGATCCGTGCATTACAAGAGAACAGTCCTTAGGCATAAATGACGTAGTCAATGATCAAGGGTTTGCAATTCATTACAGGGCGATTTCAAACACGGTCAGCCATTTGGAAGTTTTCTGATGTGAGAGAATCAATACTGCGAAGTTAAAGGACGGATTGACTTCTTCTCTTATGTTGAATGTTTTAGAAGCAAAGATCTTTCAATGTGATTTTCTAGAAGGACATAATGTGTGACAAAATAACCATTATTGATCGTCAACACAGAGAAATGTAGTCACCATTATGCCGTATTATGGCGACTAAACCAGAATTTTTGGTCGCCAAGGATGAAATGCTTGTAACCTGCGATCATACCCTCCCTCCCTTATATTCAGAGGTGGGGAAGGAGGGCGTTTTTTTTTCCCTTCTCCCTTTTCCCTTCTTCATTCCAAAAAAAAAGAAAAACCGTGATCGCAGGTTAAAATGCTTGTTGCATTGGCGACCATATCGATCACAATTCCGAGCCCTGGGGTGGCTTTAAAAATATTATGCCTGTGTTAAGCCTGCAGTCTTGCAAAAGGAAAGGGCAAAATTGGCACTTTTTTCCTTTTTTCTGGGGGCCATCTCTGATTTAAACGCGGGATTACCGCAGTATCGGAAATCCTGATTAATTAATTTCAATTAATTAATTAGGCTTGCAGCAAGGGGGGATCGGAAGGGGTAGGTACTTGTGAGCACTACGTGAAATGGATGATGCATGTACCTACCTTACTTCTTTGATCACTTTAACAAGCTAGATATTTGTTTCAGAAAACCCATTGCTCTCCTTGTGGTACTTTTCTCTTTAGAACAAAACCAATATTTGCTCTAAACGCATGCGCAGATTAATGAGCATTAGTGTCAACTACATATATCAGGTGGAAGATACATTTCATACAAGATCACACACTAACGTTGAGCGCTTCTCCTTGTGGTAGAACCCTAATAAGTCCTACGCATGCGTTCTAGCATCGTTAGCACGATACAAGGATGTTACTGTGACTGCGTGTCTTTTGGAATTACGCTAACTTGGTTCAAGAAATCATCTATTGTTTCATATATACATACATACATACTTTATTTGAAATAGGTTAAATTAAAGACAGCCAGAGGCTGATGTGGACCTCTATTTAATCTACAAGTAATATTATATAAAAATTATGCTAATAACGATCTAACTACAATTATCAGTTTAAATGTAGTGAAAATTACTAAATTAAAAACTACACTAGTACGTTTATTTCATCCTTTAATTGCTCCATCAAAGAGACCAAAATGTTCATACCCGCAGCAGAAACTCTCCCGAGTAAGTGGCATTAAAACTTGTCAAATTGAACAAAAAACCCAGGAAACTGCTCAAATATTGCTGCAGACTCCGTGGCACCTACTGAAAGCATAAAGTTTATTAGTTTTTGAGGGTAGTCGTTCACCGATGAAGGATATATTCTCGGTCAAGTAGCGTTGTTTACTTTCAATACCTCTTGTCGAAACGCTCCTCAGTTGTGTTAATCAATGTCAGTGTGTACTTTAAATTTAAGTGGTTGTATTGTTAACGCGAAAGGTGGAAACAGAACGTGCTGTTCCGTGACAGTTTGATAATTAGATTAGTTCCTGTTTATCAGTCAAAAGAAAATTTGCGTTTCAAATAAAGCAAATCGTTCCTCCTCCATTTCTTCATCCGACATTCAACTTTCTTCCATTTATCTCCAACTGTGAAAAGAATACTAGCACATCTTCCGTGTGTTTTCGAGAAAACAAGAGTTTTAGGTTACATACCTTTGCGACGAAAACAAAAGTATCAAGCTACAAACGTTTTCGTGAAGAGGAAAATTGTCACGTTTGCAACTTAAATGTATTATATAATTTAAAATAGCAAAAATCAACGTAAAACACTACAGTAAAATTCGAGAGCTGTCTTGACAAACGGTAATTAATTGTAAGTTATTCTTGGACTGTGAATGAAAATACACAGATCAAACATACACACTGCAAAGATTATGTCTCATCAAAATCCCTAGCTGACTAGCAAGGTCAATACAAACCAGGAGTGAATAGCAGGGGTTATATAGGAACTGTGTCATGAGTACTGCGTCAGAGCTATACATTACACTCTGCACTATCTGAGATTGTCTCAGTAGTCTACGAGTGTCATCATCAACGCAGCTGTACCTTGTTGCATATTTTCCCATAGAAGACTCACGTTCGTAAGCTTATTGTCAACTATTATTGATCATGATGATCGTGTGCCACTTGACCAGGGCTTAAGTGAAAAAAAGTAAAGATACGTGCAGTCCAGAAACATTTTACCATGCCTTATAGAAATTATAACAGTTGTGATTTTCAGGCTTGATGCAGTGACTGATTTTGTCCTTTAGCTGTCCATCACACATGATCAAAATGCTGGCTCCATTGTTTGCCTTGGACCCTCTCTTCAGAAGAACATTTCTTCTTGTTGTTCCTTGTCAAGCATTTGGAAGAATTGCTGCTTCAGGGATATTCACAGCACTGGAAATGTGTACTACTCTGGCAAGAATTGTACGAGAAATACGCTTTATGACAGAAGAGGAGGTTAGTTTCTTTTGTTGTTTCACTAAAAAGTCTATTGTGCACATGACATTTGCTGGGGATTGAGCTGTACTGTGTGGGGTTTCTCGTTTTGTTGAACTAAGAGTTCAGTTGGAACCAAGCAATGTTGTTTGGCTACAGAAATGACATCATACAATTAGTACTTGTGGGAAAGTGTTGCAGGCATTCATCCTTCAGTCTGATTGACTAATTGGGCTGGATTCAAATCTGCCTGATTTTCTTGGTTTTTTGTTATCACAGAGTTACTGATGTCAACAAAATACTGCTGATATACTGCAGAAATTCGTAGCATGCCAGGAAGTTAGGAAAAATAAGCTCGTATATATGTTGGCTGTATATTTTGAATAAAGAAAATGAAACATTCCTCAGCAGTCCACACTTCCAGCACAAGATGGTGAAAGGCATATTGTAATGATAACCCTGAGCCACAGCTAAGTGATACTGGTAGCCCTTTTCAGCCATAATATGGTACCAGCATTTTCCTCCTGGATGAGGCGTGTTAGATTATGTTAGAGTAAATTTGAGGAATATAAATCCAAGTCGATAAGGTGACGTTTTTTTTTAGCCTAAATTGAACAAAATGTTATTTAGTGTCGACTCCAAAAATTTTCTGACATAGAAAATCTGCAGTATGACATTGTAAACAACATGTACAAAAGAAAAAAAAACATTTGAAGAAGGAAGTTCTCTATCTGCAGTTATTACCCCAGTCTCTGGTGTACTGAGTTGCATACAGTCTTATGTACATGATAATGTTTGCAATTATCGAGAGTACTTTTGCAATGCCTAGCTAGTCCATATAATGATGATATTTGTCTTGTGTCTACATGCATTGTACAAAGATAGTAGGATCAACAAAAGAATTGGCACAGAACGCTGTTCGGAATTTTGTAACAATCTTACTATTTCTAACAAGGCTGGTGGTAACCTTGTGATAGACTAGCACCCCATCCAGGAAAGGGGGGTTTTGGGGGAGGGGGGTAGGTAGAAATACCCCTAGACCCTTTATCTTACAGAAACCACATGTACAGATAAGCACCAGCCTGGCTTGCGGCCATATTTTTAGTCCACTCCAATTGAGTATTAACATTTAGGGCATAACTTCTTATTTTGCAGAATGGAGCTATATCTGCTACCTTTAAGAAAGTAAAGAAGGATTTTAACATTTCTACGCAAGGGCAACATCCAAGGTGAATGTATACCCTAGTACTGTTATATACGTCTGGATTTATGAAAACAGTCCTAAAGAAAATCCAGCCCTGCCCTAGTCTTTTTTCTCCCAAGAAGACGATATAAAATTCAAAGGAATGGCAGTCTTTTTTTGTCCCCTCACTCTCTTCTCTTCCTTTCTGTGCTCTTCTCTCTGGGGGAGAGGGGGGGTGGGTACTCCCATATATAAGCTTTATGGATGTTTGACGCTGTGAAGGGTATGTTCTTTTTACAGGCAGTTTAGTTGGGATAGGGTATAGAACTCAATTAGACAGTTTTGGTCTGGAAAGTGGCCAGTGTATAGATGATTATAAGTCTAGAACAAGGTTCTTTACTCAGGGTTCTAAAATAGCAATTTAAACTTGGAATTGACTTTGTGAGATATTGGTTTAGTTAGTGTATGTGGGACTATGACAGTGATAAAGTCTCTGCATGGAAAATAGCTAGTCTGGGATAGGGTAGGGGTTTTTAGTGCCTAGTGTAGAATAGGGTTGCAAAATCCAGCTGTTCATGGTGTAGTATAGGGTAAGGGTTTCAGTGTCCCAGCGGCACACTCCCATACAAGGATTTGTCTGTTTTTTCCCCATTTCTTTGAGTGATTTTTAGACCTTTGGGAGTCGTGAAATCAAACTCTGCAGGTCATTTGGTCTGAGGAACGCATTACTCATAGTCATATTTTGGCAGAAAATATTAGAAATGATCAGGTAATGCCCTATTTTGACCCCAGATGCATTACAAAGATCGCCATTAAGGGGCGTCCTTCTTACATGTAACTACCAATTTGTCATGAATTTGTTGCTAAGAAAGGTTTCTAACCGTCATCTTTTGAAAACCAGATCTCCTAAGGATAAGCTTTTTGCACAGGTTTGTTCCATTGAAGAGTCCTGCAAAAGTTCTAAATCACCCTATTTCACCAGTCACGTGACCAGAATAGAAAAACCCTTAATCTTAAAAGGCATCTAAATCCGAAAATTTAAATCAGTGTCAATAGCATTATATTATGAAACTCGCATTATCATAAAAGTTATGAGGTAACAAACAACCGTATAAACACACTTTCTACAACAGCTTTCCTCTTTTACATGTAAACAGTAATTCCATTTGTACGATTACAGTAAAGAAGGCTAAGGTATTTCTAATTCATGCGAAAAATCGAAACTCTTCCTCTTTTCTTCCAGTCAGCTTAGGACTGGCACTAGTTACGCACACGAAATCATATTTTTTCAAAGAAAACTCTCCCTCGTATAAAATTCACCATTAGCACTGCAAAACGCTCCATAATAGCTTTCCCCTAAATATCGCCTTCAGCTATCTCTTAGCAACTGCTCTAAATCTGTAGAAGGATCCCCTTAATTTGAGTTTCTCATTTCTTGGCCTTTCCTTTTATTCAGTCATGTTCTATGGAATACATGTATATATCTGGATTTATAAAAATAGTGTTAAGAAATCTCGTTCTCCTCCAGCGTTTTTTTCTCGCCAAAGTAGATGGTAGATAGGCATTTTTTTGATAAACAGAGTAGTTTTCCATATAATGAATGAAGTTGGTGATCCCACTTTTCCTCTCCGACCTTGCTAGCTCATCATCTGATTATAGGAAAAGTTTACTATATAGATTTGGGCCAGCCTAAAAGTGTAGCTCCTGGGCCGGGTTGTTCAAAGCCCGATTAAGCTAACCCAGAAAAAGGTAGAATTTTGATTTGAGTTTTGTAACTTTGCGGTGAGGCTTTCTGTATATTGTTTGACCTTCTGTTTTGAGTTTTAATAATCACCATATACACAAAACGAAACAGCAAAAAACATTTGTATAGAAGCAAAAGTTATAATTCGGTTAACTTTTAATCCTGGGTTAGCGTTAACCGGCTTCCGAACAGTCCTGCCCTGTTTCCAACAAGTTAACCTAATACGAGCCCGCGATCCAATCTATAACCACCACTTGGTCAGCGGTCAACTTAAAAAAACACGTGACCTTGAGAAGCAGTAAACTTGAGCCCGCGGTATGGTCACGTGATACTGGTCAGCGGATACCTTGTTTTGAAAGGTGTCAATTGATGATAGCATGGATGTCCAATATCAAGAAGTACACAGTAAACCAAGGCTGCATTTCTCTGTCAACCTATTATTTGGAGTATGGCCGCCATGTTGGGCAACTCCGCCACCGCCGACAGGTCTCAAAAACCGCTGATTGGCTGAGGATTTTTTTAAAGACACGTGCGCAAAACGTTCACCGCTGACTTACTGCGGGGATTGGAAGCGCGCGCGATGGAGCGGCCATTGAACGGTAGTTTGTGTGAACTGCGCTTGATTGTGCTCTTTTCACCACAAGTTGGTGCTTCTTGCTTGGCCAGTTTGTCAGTATATTTGCAGTTTTATTAATGGGAAGTTATGAAGAAAGACTGGGTTGTCGAGGAAGAGCATAAAATCAATGAATTACAGTTGATGTTTGCCGACAACGACGATGTTAGCCTGCGCTTGGAGGAGCACAGCAAATTCGGCGCGAAATTCTGCTACATCCTTGCACTGCTTTCTGTTTGGGATTTGTGTACACTGGAAGGATCTCTGGTGGATTCGTTCCCTTTTAAATTCTACCCTAGTCCCAGAGGTATTTCTTGATTTTTCTTCTTTAATCTTTTCGCGAAGCGGCGAACACGAGTCGCGAAGCGGCGAGAAAGAAAAACCTCTTTTTTCTTTCTCGCCGCTCCTCGACTTGTGTCTTCACCGCTTCGCGGCTCTCTCGTAGCTCTCTCATGCGGAGAAAAGTCAAGAAAAATATCTGGGACCAGGGTATTTAAATTCAGAAGCGCTCCACAAATTTTGCTTGCTTTGATGTCATCAAGTGGGATCAACCTTTTTCCTGTAATCGATCATCGATTTTGTCATCCTCTCGATTCTCCGATTCTCTATTTGAGCTTTCTTCTGGTTCCTCGTCGTCTTCATCTCCACTGTTTTTGTTTTCTTCATGCTGAGCTGTCATTGGCATACATCTCAGCTCATAAAGTAAAAGTCAAGAATAAGAAATTGGTAAGCAGAATTCTGTATACATACAGTTAAGAAGGTCATTAATAACTTACATTGTACAACTTTCAAAAATAATAGTTCATTTTATCATGTCCACTTCACAATACATGTTTGTAATGTTTCCACCTTTCAATAAAACTCCATACCAGTGGCCATAGCACCTGACCATGCAATGTCTTCATTACTTAGGAATTCGAAAACGAAAAAATAAAAAAGATTATTAACCATAATTATTTTGACGGAATTTTTTTTGAATTTTTTCTTGAGTTAATTTCAACAATTTACCACAGGTTTAATGATTTTGTTACAGTTTTGAGGCAATTTATTGCTTCTTAAGCCTCCTCTTTTGAAAATTTGATTTTCCTACACAGTTCCAAAATTAGCTACCGTCTAAAAATAGAGTGAAGGATTTCAATCTTTTTCCCTGTGAAAACTTCAAGGTGGTTCTGAAAATTATGTGCCACACCTCAGCAGCACAAACCATTTCATGTCCTATAAAGTTTGGCAGTGATAATTTCCTCTTTCAACCGATGCAAAACCAAGGAGATGCAGAATGTCAATACCCCCTTGACAAGGTCAGACTGTGTCACCCTCCATGGTCACGTGAACATTGCGGTGACTCTCAGTGATATTATCTCCCAAATCAACTACTTCCATTTTGTTGTGACTTTGCACATCCACAACTGTAGTGCACATATGCCAAGTGGTACTTGCTACGGAACTTGTGGACCAGATTGTGCTTGGCATGCAAAAAAATTTCTTCCTTGATGAAGAGCGTGAACTTTCTATTCTGCAAATTTTGGGTGTAACATTGTACATTTCTGCTCTCGGAGTATACAGTAACACTGAAACTTCTATCATAACTTTTATTGGTATTACCTCCTTTTATTAATGCAAAGTAGATTCATCTTCTGTCTACGATCATTGATTGGACAATAATTTTGTTATGATCCATGACAAATTTTTCTGTTTTCTAAGTTGGGCACAAAGTGGAAATACAAAAAAAATTGCTGGCTTAGACTTACTAATTTAATTCCAGTTGATGATTATTAGCAACATGTGATCTCACGTTTATGGTTTCCCTTATTAAACAAATTTTGTTTTTGTACTTCTGTCTTCTTGTCTGTAGACCAAGGTCTTTTCGTAGTTAAGTATTGGCTGTGGGAGGCAGCTGAACTCAAGAACCATGTACATATCAGTGAACTGTGACTGGCTCCTTTCATTTTGAGATTTAAGCCATTTGCCTTCTGGATGGGACAGTTTTTCTAGCACACACACAAAAAGATGTTATACCAGATATCTGTGATAAAATACTAAGTAAACATTTATTTTCTTTCATTTTCATTGAATGATACATTTTTTTCTGACATTCAGATTCATGAAGTAATTAACTTTTTGTTTGTTTTTTTTATTTTAAATCGTAAATATTGTTTTGTAGGTTTTACATTCCAACAATACTTGGATCACACATTGACCCAAGAGTGCTTTATAAATCTGGCTCTCTGTTTTCATTAAAAATCAATAAGTTGAGTCTTAGGTAGAGTTGTGTCAACTAGAAAAGAATTTTCTGTATGTTAAACTTTTGATACTGATGCTGGAAAGCCCTTTATAGGGATGCTCCGTAAAGTAAACGCAGGTATTGTATGGTGCACGATAATTTTTCCTTTATTGCTTCAAGAACCAAAGAAACCATTACAATGCCCTGATTAGAAGTCAGTGAAGTGCTTATGCTACCAACCTTGCATCCTACTACAGTGTACAATTATTTTTAACTCTGAGAAGTGAGCTTAAATATAAGCTTATGTACCTACCTATCTCGGCGAAATATAATGTTTGCTGCAAACTTTTCGCTCCTGTGTGTCTGCTTGAATTAACTTAAGCTTAAGTGTTTGTTGTAAATGCTCGGGTTTTAAAAAAGCTAAATCGCTGTTGTCAAAATCTGTCAAGGCTCTCGAACACTGTAATGAGGCGTTAGGGGTACTTTAGTCAGCCTCCCTGAACAGTTATCACTAGCGGAACTTTGCGGAAAGGAACAAGTTGTCTCGTTTAATACTTTTCCTAGCCTGCGTAGCAAGCGTTTCTGTGGGGTTCGGGAGCAAAGAATTACAGCGCGAAAAATGGAGCGAGTAAAAGAGGGGGGAGGGGGAGGGGAAGAAAGGAAAGAAACGCTTGCAGACAAACCCCTGGATTTTGAAAACCGCCCACTTGACCTTTCGTGCCTGAGTGCACACACTGAGATTTCGTGCTGTCATCGGCTGTCATAAATTAACCAATAAAATCTTCGGCCTTCCGTAGCGGAAGTGAACTTTGAACCAAACAACGAGCGCACGGTGGGAACGGAGAAATCTCGATGAATAAAATTTGGTAATTTATAATCAAGCTATATTTCTACTCAATCCGTCTAAAAGGAAGGACTGCAAGGGTGAAGTTTTAGCACAAATCTGCCAGAAAGTTAAAATGTGAGAAGTATTCAAGTCGCGTTAGTAATCCTTGTGCTCGCAAGTTTCGAAATCTTGGATCACTGTATTCATTAATCCAGGAATCGATACAAGGTAAAATTAGCAAGTCAACTCCCACAAAGGCAACACCAGTAAAGAAGCGTTTGCTGGAAACGCCAGATCCGCAAATCGGTTCGAGTGTTATCGCCTGTAGCAACAACAAACAACGGAAAGTCTTCTCGGAAAACTTTGGAATTTGGGCAGGAGAGGCTTCAAACATCTGAGAGGGAAAATAACGATAATCTTGACCAGTATCGAAATAAAGATAATCTTTCCCTTGGCCAGACGAAATCACTAGGTTTTCTCACGCAGTAGTGCGAATCTTCTGTCCCGTGGTTTATTATCTTGTCCTTGGCGCATGTGGCATTCAAGAAAGTGTTGTTAAAATTAAAGGAACAGCTGCACATTGTGTCGCACTTGCTTCTGCAATAATGTGCAGGCTTCGAAAAACCAAAGCGTCAGCATTGCACTACAGGATTTCTACCGTTCTGTCGAAGCTGACGACTAAATCCTCGTTCAGCGAGAAAAGTTAAAGCGTTTTGTAAACAAGCTTCGAACGCGTCTTCCCCCTTTGTCTGGCACTCAAAGGTATTAAAATACCTTTGATCGACACATGTCAATAATATTGGCCTAGCCCAGCCAATCACGAGCCCCGTTCGCTGGCGAACGGAGGTTTTCAAAATCCAGGGGTTTGTCTGCAAGCGTTTCCTTCCTTCCCCTCTCCCACCCCCCGCCCCCCCTCTTTCTTTTTTTTGGCTCTCGCCCCATTTTCTGCGCAGACAGAACACCGAAAATCCCGTTCGTCGGTCTTTCGTTGCTTCCAAACCCCACGGAAACGCTTGCTACGCAGGCTATACTTTTCCGTGAATTTTCATTTGGCCGAAAGTACAGAAAAATAGCCTCCCCTAATTCATTTCATTAACAGCGATCTGATCGAGTAATCTTTTTCGCTTCGAGGGGTCCGTTGTCCCTTGGCGCATATTATTGATTACCACAAAAAGTAAAACAAGATGTAAAAGAAATCCAGTTTTTTTTTTTTTAAAGTTAGGTAGGCTAAAGTTTTCAAAGCGGGTGCACCTTGAAATGGCGGGAAAAATTCGAGAGCAAACCGTGGCGATGAAAAGAAAGACTACAACTCAATCTTGATATTCTAAACAAACCCTGTTTTATTTCACATGAACAAAGAGAGGCGAATACACTACAAAAGAGCATTGTTTAAATGACGGGAATTACAATCATGATGGTATTTAACACGAAAGGGACGCCTAATGAGAAAACAAGCTTGTCTCTACTCACAGAGTCACTTTTTGCATCCGCTCGGACGAAGTCTTGCCGTCAGATTGCTATTATTCCAGTCATTATTCGTCGTTAAAGAGCTTCATCGAGTCGCTCCTTTCGGTTTATAGCCATACGATGCCTTTGGGAAGTGTTTTCTCAAGACCACGGAAACGAAAAAAAAGTCATTTTTGATATTTCCTTGCGGAAGAAACAACGATAACGTAGTCCAAATCTCAAGCTTAACAAACACTGGGCCGTCTTAACAAACGAGAAAATCAGAGTCCAGTTTCTCTTCCGCTAGCAGAGAATGTTGACACAAGAGGGAACCAGGTAAGGGAGAATATCCTGACAAAAATGACCGCCGATCTCTCTAAACGCAACGCCAAGGCAAACTAGAAACGTTGAAGGCGTAATTCAACCGATTATCAAAATTTGAACAAATGTACGAGCAGTCTGGTTAGAGGTTCAACTACGTGGCCAAATCTTATTTGTCGCCCGCCATTTTGAAACATTTGAAGGCGGGAAATGAGTGCGCATGCTCAGCGGTTTTTGAGACCTGTCGCTGCCGCCGTCGTCGTCGTACGTACGCGCCCACGAGCAATACTGCTAGTCATGATAACCATGAGAAAATCAACTCATGGGTTTCCTTTTCTTTCCTATATGAGTATGGGGCTCCGCTTGGCGGCCCGAAGGGCCGCCGGAGCTCCGCTAAAAAATATCTGTTGAGGAAAATAGGACAAACATCCGCCAGGAAGTGATCAAAGCGATATCGCCTGTGGGAACGCTGCTAGTATTCAAAATCGTTAACCACAGCGAAGGGTGACTTCTGCAGCACTGTGCCCATCAGTTGTTGAATTCACCGTAACAAACAGTTTGTCGTGTCACTATTATTATTGGCATATTTGGACCCAAATTAAATAAGGCTTAAACGATAACATTAACACCACCACCACCAACAGTACCCTTTTATTACATTTAACGCATAAATACACAAAGAATAGCACAACGTGGTGCTCCTTTTGTCAGTGCAAAGAAAACGTTATTGAGTATTTTCAATATGTGTCAAAATAAAAGACTATAATATTGCCTTAATTCCAAATTTTTTTAGTTCCGTAGTGGGTGATGACGAAACCCTAAAACATGAAGCCGTCCTTTGCGCCAACTCTTGCTTGAGCATTTTGAAGACAGTGCTTTCCCATACAAGGTGTCATTCCATTCTGCTGTACGACTGTCTGGAAGCAATTGAAATGTGCACTGCCACACTGAAAACTGAAGCTGTTGAAGGTGATGCGAACCGAGATGCAGGACACCTGAGCAGAATTGCAGAGGAAACCCTTCGTACGGTGAAGAAATGGTTGAAACAAGTGTTGCACGATCAAGTTCCATGCTACACTGATTCTGCAAAGCGTGAAGAACTAACGGTATGGACTTGTTTTATCTGTTCTCCAATAACTTTCACAGGTTCTAAATTTCATGAAAATAACAAGCCAAATTTTTCACAGTTTGATGCGAGTCTATTGCAAGAAAGTTTGCACCAAAATAACTTACAATTTCGTGAAGAATTATTGCCATTGACCTATCCCTCACTTAACATTAAAGCTAAAACATATGTTTAACAAAGCAGCCTACTATTTACAGTATCAAATTACAAAGCAGAGAATACCTAGTTCATTTGTCTTCCTGGGCATCGAAGTCACATATCAATCTTAGACCGAAATGTAATCGTTTTTATTCACTACAAACGACAATTCACATTTAACTGAAACAATTACAGGGGCTTCATTGCTCATATCACAATTTTTTTTTACTTTATTTGTGCAATAGGCTGTTAAATGTTAGCATTTTTATGATAAAATGATAGTGAGATTTAATGAAAACCAAACAAAACCGGGTAAAAAGTTGCATACAATACTTCTGACTCTAATCATACATTTAAGTAATAGGCCATTTCCGAGTTACCTTGTGCCTCTGTTTCAAAACGAGTCCTCGAGCAAAACCTTTCATATAGAAATAAGTTTGATTTGCATGCAAATGAACAGGTGAGGGAAACACATTTCCATATGAATGGTCTCGCACGAAGACTCGTTTTGAGAAAGAGGCAAAAGGAAATGGCCTATTAGTAAAGTAAGCAAAGCAAATGCCCAACTGACATTGCATGGACTGCGTCCACTAACGTAGCAACCAATTCACATTTACAAGATCAGGAACCTTAGGCTACTTAGACCGTGGGGATTGGAACACAAAGTGATGGCACATAAACAGTCTTATGGTTCTCAGCTAATTGGCAACTCAAGTTTTGTTGTTGGTACAATATAACACATGCCCATATGGTGTGACTATATTTTGTACAAACGTTTGGCATTCTGTTACTAACGTGTACTAATTTTTCGTTAGGTCTGGACTAAACTGTTTACTTTGTGTTGGACAAACAGCCAGGCCAATGAAATGTGGAGAAACCAACTTATGGACACTTTCACACAGCGTTTGGAGGAGGTAATATCATTGCTTATGCTAATGTTACAGTAGGGTTTTGATGCTATCGTCTGTGAAACCCACAGACTAAGTATGTATCACTAAATTTGTAAAAACACACGCGTAAGCCTTCAAACGGAAAACTGATACATTTTTTACATCCTGGTTGCTTATAAATCCAGATAAAATTATATTCGCGTAAGATATGTAGTGTTGAGATTGTGTTACATAAGTGTTCAGCAATAAAAACATCTACAGTAACCACGTGGTGAAGTGTGGTGAAAATCTAAAAAGCGGATATAACTTAATGACCCGATGGATCCATCTGTGGTGCTTGGAGAAGGAACAAATTTAAGTCTGTGTTTTTGCCGCTTAGCACATACAATGTTAAAATTACTCACTCGTGACCAAGCATGCACCCAAATGGCAAGAACGATTGTCCAAATCCAGACATGTACTAGAAATGTACCTGTATCAGGCCTAGAATGGGAATACAGGAACAGCAACCTATCACAAACTGCTAATGGCTCAAAGCTACAAACAAACCACTAATCGCCAAAAATTGCGCTGAGAATTGAATTGTAAACTGCCAACTACCGATAGCATAGTGGAGAGGTTGAAAACAACTTGTACAACTGTTATAAGCTTGTGGCGACCGCTACTTTTTACCTCTATCAAATGAAAGTGGCAAACCTATTCAATATTTGGACTGTGTGTTTGGCAAAATCATAAGAGAGCTGTCAGGGACAGTAGTTGCACGGTTGGAGTGATTTTGATTAGTCCAGTGAAGAAAATAATAGTTATGTCCACATTCATTATGTATTTTAAAGATATGTTGTTGCTTTTGTGTATCTTAGGGCGATTTCTAAGAAAATCGCTTTACAATGGTAATTTTTCGTTTTTAGAAACAGAGCTAAGTCAGCATTTTTGTTTGAGACTCAGGCCCAATTGTTTGGCGAAGGAAACACCAAAACACCAACACTTGAAATGTAGCCGGGACATTAATAAATCCAAAAGGTATCGCGTTGAACTAAATGCAAAATCGTCGGCTTGATGTTCTTAACATTCTGAGTTAAGGATGCTAGCTCTGAAAATCAACGGAGGAATACCACTTTCACATGATGCCTGTAGAACATCCAATTTGTCCTCAATGTGAGAAATAATCACTGATGATCTTCTGCAAATGTGACTGTCTTTACATCGTCATTCTGAAAATTGACTCTCAATTTGCCAACTTTCGTCTGATGACATTTGGGCTACTGGATGTCCTTATGACTTCCTCCTGCTAAAAGGTTATGGACTTCTGTCCTAACTTCTTTGAAGTAGTCGTAGCTCTCCAGTGCTTCCTAAGTAGGGGTCAGGGTCAGGTCAGGCGAGTGTGTGTTTGAAGATCTATGTTCCATCAGGAGCAAAGAGGACTAAGAAGAAGAAGTCCTTAGTTGACTCTACAAAGAGACTAAGCCAAAAAAAAAAAATTAACCAAGTGAATTGGAAAGAGTCTAATCAGGTATTAAAGCAGCAGCACGCTTTTGTCTGCAGCATTTTTAGGAATAGGTCTATTTTTACAAAGTAGCATTATATGTAGCCCATTAAGGAGAGTCATTGTTGACTATTTTAGCAACACACGTCCATGTCTTTCGTATGGCAGATTGTTCATGTCAGTTGCTGTCTTCGTATTTTTATTAATTGATATTTAAGAAACTTTTCTCATCATTAAGGGGATGTTTTGCTTCTGGTCTCTTGCTGACATGTGTCTATCAGTCACTTATTTAAGTCAAAAGCTCAAAACATAGTCTCTTTGGAAATGTTAATAATGCAGAGGTTTCTTTCCATAAATATGTTGAATGCCTACAAAACTGCCAATGCGCAAAAGTAAAGTTAGTAAATAGTGTGTTCAGGTGCCATGGATTGTCACTGACCGCGACAGCATACTATTCATATCAAATTTAAATTAAAAGTTGTACCTCAAAACAATGCTCTTCCTCTTTTACTTTTCAGCGTGAGTGTAATGACCTGGTTGAACTTTTTACCAAAACCAACATGAGTGCATATCATCATTCCGTTCAGGATTTGGTGTCCAAAGTGACATTCAAGAAAGTGGAAAGCATGCTTCAGGTTTTTGATATATGCTCACTTATGTGTATTGTAGAATATTCAGATGCCCAGTTGTCTTTTTAAGTACATAAAAGGGAAGATATTTCACACTGACATAATAATATGATTTTTGTGTATCTCAGACAGGACATAAAGGTGCAGAGGTATTTAAAAATATTACAGAGCATGGACTTACGTCTCCTCAGGCATCTAAATGTGGTGAGCTTCTTACCCTAATGATACAAAGATGCTGGCCTCAGCCCAAAACTGGCAATGCGCTGTCAAGTCTAGTCATCCTTAATCATTTGCTTACATGGAGCTTGTGGCCTTGCTTTCTGCAGAGATTTGGTAAGTTGTATCATTGTACAGTGACATACAGACATTATTGTGTACGACTATACACAGCAATTTATGAAAATGGCATCAGTCATTATATTTGACGCATCACTTATTTCGTATACTGTAGCTTAGCTTAAGATACCACGGAGAAACCTCGCCAACCTAACTCGCAAATGTAACCAAACCTGAAATGTAAACCCCCAGAGCAAAGGCTAATACAGGGAGTTTTGTAGTTAGAATAGCGATCATGGCTCTCCAGTTAAGTGATAGGGCAATAGTTGAAAACGCAAGAGATAATTTTGGAAGACGTCAACTTGTTTAACTTACAGGGATGTGCCGAGTGAAGGCCTTAAGAGTGCCTGCCTGTAAAAATCAGACAAATTCTTAATTTCGCGGCAAGGGTCGAAAATTCGATTTCGCTCATATTCTTATGGTAGATAGGCTAGGGCATGATAAAGACTACTGGATAGTTTTTTTTGGCAAAATATCCTTTTATTTCAAAGAAAAATGCAAATTACCAACTTCCGTTAAAATCGTCAATTGACGCACCATTTTATTAAGCAAGTTTGAGGGCCTCGCATGCAAAACCACATCATTCTTCCGTCTTTAAAACACTCAAATATTTTTGTCCAATGTTTAAATGTGTACTGGGTTGATTTTAGGGAATGTTGCGTTGTCTTTTTGGGTGCAAAATAATTAAGTGGCAGTCCCTCTAAAAGCGGTCCACTGCATTTCTGGTCGGAAAAAGTTTTCCCTCAAACGTTTCTCAGTGAACTATCTTGGGTCATAAGTAAATGCAAAAACTTTAGTTTTTGCAAATACGTCAAAATAATTTTTTTAGAGCTCAAAACAATCATAGCCGGAAAACGTCTAAATTTGAGTGTTCCAAGGGCGGAAAACTGCCTAAATTGACGAGCTCGTTGCTCAAAGACCACCAAACGTAACAGAAAATTGTTATTATCCCTACGTTAAGTGATCATTCAAGGGTAAGAAATGCACGTTACTTTTGATATATTTTGTTTTGGGGGATCCTGAAAATTGATCTATTATCACCCGTTATATCACTTTCTGAAAACCTGCGAAAGTAGCTTGTCTTCGCCGGCGTTTATTTCCCAAGTCCAGACCCGGCCGCTCAAAACTGCAACTGAATTCTGCTAAACAAGGGTTAGGAAGCATAGAAATATAAAAATACCTTGCGCTTTTTATCTTCCTTTCCTACAGCGACTTCGAACTTTCTGTGCTTTGTGCGATTCTTACACTTCATTATGCAAATTAGGTTGTCACGCTAATTCAGATTGTTTTCGCAAAACGCTCTCACATTGTTTTAATTAATCATGCCACGTTTAAGATACAGGGATCCGACAAAAACTAAAACTCAGAAACGGTTTAAATAGGTAGCATTGCTGAATTATTAGCAGTGATCTCCAGACGCTTCGTGGAAAAGTCAGGAAAACGTGGCCGGAATATTTGCAAATTTAGTCACGGTCCATTACTTCTACAAGTCCTGTTTACAGACCGATCAGTTTGCAAAACTTTTCTAGTGTTTTGATTCTTTCTTTCCATTTTCTACTGAGGTTTCTAAAGTGAAACGTACTATTTAGCCAATGTTAAAACTTCAAACCTTATGACTACAGAGCTTTTTTTTTTTCCACATATTCTCAATATGAACAGAAGTTCCTGTCATACAAGAAGTTTCAGGCGTATACACCTCTCTGTCTTTAAAAACTGATTAACTAAAAATGGCTTTCCGGGCCCCAAAAGGTTCCGGTGCTTTCGCGAAAGAGGCCCGTGGGCCGTTGCTCGCAGGGAATATGGTCTAAACGCTTACAGGTACCACTAATACCTAGTCTCGTTCCCAGATCAGCTTCATACTATTTTTAAATAACAGCGTCTTCGACTGTCATTACTGTTGGGTGTTACAACTGCCTTGGTATCTCTACTTTGAAATGGGAGGTCGAAATGTGTACTGATCTCTCTAAGCATCTTGACCTTGAAAGTTGGTAGCTTCGCCTCTCTTGCAAACGTGCACAGATCGTAAATATCGTACAAGATTGGTTGGGTCAAGCCTACTTTCACCAGGACAGCTTCCCTTGTTTCTCTCAAATGCTCCCCGCCTGCACTAACTTGCAAGCGTACTCCTCTGCTAAATCGTCTTCCTCCTCTGTGTCTGTATCTAGCTCACCTCCACTCATCAACTCTATTCGCTTCTGACTTCCCTGTTTTATGCTTACAGACAATCTCGAAAACAAACCTTGAATTAACACTTCGAGAGCCACTCTGTTCTATCAAACATTCTCTCCCCGTCTATTGTGGAAGCACTCTGCATATCCTTCACAACCTGGACTGGATCTTCTTTCTTACCAGTTTCTTGCCCAATGTTAAACCTCTGTATCAGATACTGCCTAACCTTTTGAGAAAATCTCACACCTGCGTGTTTCTTTAATTTTGAAGAACCCATCCCATTTGCAATCGTGAGGTACTTTTTCAGGGATTCTGCCTCCGCCGTTGTTACTCTGCTTGAACTTTCACTTTGCAAAGTCATTGTCTGGAAGAAAAACTATCCCATATAAGAATCTAAAACTGAGGTAAACTGTTTTGCAAAGGAAAACGATGAAATGTTTTAACGCCTGTGTTACGTAACAAAAGGTATGTAAGCAAGTTACAATTTGTTGTACGCACCTGAACCGACTTGAACAAGAACACCATACATTTGATGGCTTTAGCCATTTCAAGATTTACTGAATATCGGCTCTTTGCCCCTTTCTGGCTCCTACCAGGACGCCCTTGATGTGCTGGATACTGACAGGCTGTTCTGGGTCGACAGAACTCCCCATAAGTGTGCCTGTGCTTGGCGCATACGGACATTTGCGCGACAAGCGACTCGTCTAAATCAAAAAGCTTTCGCCAAGATAAGCTGTCCCTCTGTTATGGTCTCTCGTGACAAATGGATGGAAGCAAGGTGAGTGTCTATGGAGTCATTGCATTGAAGTAAGCTAATGATACCCGATGTTCCTATTGAACCCCACAAAGGTCTGTACACGTGCGCGATAAAAAGCACGACATGTTGTTTTGAGATAGGTGCGTTTAATCTGATCTGTCGGACACGGTGGTAAAATTTAATCATGTAAGCTAGGCTTTAGCCAAAACTAACACTACACAACTAGCACTGACATTTCTTGCCAAAAATGCCCCTAAAATTAAATTACAAAATTTATACTAAACGAGGCCACCAAAATTAGTTATAAAATTGCCTTTTCCTGTTGTTGGGCGGTCGCTTCAACGGGTAATAAGAAAAGCCAAACTTGATTTTTTGATAATAATTCTTGCCGCACAAACTATTTCAAGTTACTAAATATTTAACTTCGCTTATAAATGATACGGATATATTAATCCACAAAAACCTACAAAGCTAAACCATGTCACCTTTCAACTTTCAGTTGCCGAATAGAAGATAATAAACAGAATAGAGGCTAATTGAATTGAATGCATTGGTCACAAATTGTCGATTTCAGTATTCATTGTAGAAACCTTTCACACGTATTAAAAGCTGAATTTTACATGTTTAAGTATTAGAACCCTAAGTGCATGCAAATATTGAATTACACATATTTCTTTTTTAAATCGTCAATAGAAGAAAAGCTAGATTCCAAAACTTGAAAAAGTTTCCCGATTATATAGACCAAGTTTTACAGGCAACCAAATTTGCATAAATGCTTTGGAGCCGCCACATCATTTCCCAGCGATTTCCTCACGGTGCGGTACAAGGGAACAAATAAGTCAGCACTTTCAGCTACTTAAGCCGTTAGTAATTTTTATTTTTGTGTGATCGCTTTTATTTTAGACTTAAGGTTAAATGTAACAATGTCAAAGCGTTTTGAATGTGAACTTGCGTGACAACCTAATTTGCATAATGAACTGTGAGAATCGCACAAAGCACAGAAAGTTCGAAGTCGCTGTGGGAAAGGAAGATAAAAAGCGCAAGGTATTTTTATATTTCTATGCTTCCTAACCCTTGTTTAGCAGAATTCAGTTGCAGTTTTGAGTGGCCGGGTCTGGACTTGGGAAATAAACGCCAGCGAAGACAAGCTACTTTCGCCGGTTTTCAGAAAGTGATAAAACGGGTGGAAATAGATCAATTTTCAGGATCCCCCAAAACAAAATATATCAAAAGTAACGTGCATGTCTTACCCTTGAATGATCACTTCATGTAGGGATAGCAACAATTTTTTGTTACGTTTGGTAGTCTTTGAGCAGCGAGCTTGTCAATTTAGGTAATTTTCCGTCCTTGGAACGCTCAAATTTAGGCGTTTTCCGGCTATGATTGTTTTGAGCTCTAAAGAAGTTATTTTGACGTATTTGCAAAAACTTAAGTCTTTGCATTTACTTATGACCCAAGATAGTTCACTGAGAAAAGTTTGAGGGAAAACTTTTTGCAGACCCCAAATGCAGTGGACCGCTTTTAGAGAGACTGCCACTTAAATTTTGAAGACATGTATTTCATTCACTTAAAAGTACTTCGTGAATATTTTAATTAATTTTCACCATGTGCGAAACCTTCAAATGGATTAAGCTTCTGGTGGTTGAATCGCAGAAGGATGGTCTACAGATTCCTGTAAAAATTTCTTTGGGCAAATGATTGTGAGCGACGCGAAAGCTTGTCAAAGGACGTCAAAAATGCAAATATTTGACCACTCCCTCGTCAAATTTCAATTTACGGGTTAGACGTATATTTTGGCATGCGCCACATGACTTGACCTATAATAAGTTGAAATAGACATAGATCTGATAATTTCGAAATTTTCTAACCTTATTTGTTGTAAAAGGCAGGTCTAAAGCCGATTTGACGTGTTTCTAGTCGATCTCTCACCATTCGTCGCACATAAAGCAGAAGTTTGCTTTTGTTTACACAAGGTTAACATCCGATGTACATCGGCTACTGTCAACCTATTATTGGTCGAATACCATGAATCTGTGACCATCTTTCTGCGCATATGAACATCACTGCATCTAATTCAAAAACGGCTGAGTCATTTGTAGATAGTTGCTTGCTTTGCACTGCGCCAAAAGATTACGTTTGATCGATTGCTGACCATTGCTGATAAGCGTGTCGGCGCAGCACAATCTTACAGCCGTTATTTGTTCGTCACGCAGTACTGTCACGGCATATGCTGCACATTTTGATCTATTTTGAATAGAGCACTCTCAGGATAAGTGAAACAATTTAATCATTGTTCATCTGTTTGTTCATATATATATAATATGTGTATATTTATATAATCGTATTCTATAGTGTACGTGGCCTCGGTCCAAATCACGTTTGTTGTACGTTCTGATGTTTCAGACAACAGCTGATAAAGCTAGTGCCTGTACTCACTAGAATTTTAAAAAAATTACCATAAAACAAATTATAGATCAATGAAACAAGAACTAGTTGAAATAAAAATAGGAAATCACAACGTGTCTAATTCGTGAGAAAAACAGACTAAATTTAATTAGTAATTACGTGAGTAAATAGCCCTGGTCATGCCATTTTTTTTGGCGTATTTTGTTTGTCTAGTGGCGAGGCATTGGTATGTTTGTAACAGAAAATAGGGGACTGTTGTCAATACAGTCCAAAATTATTGTC